>NW_026576784.1:190000-385000 GCF_028641065.1 Leucoraja erinaceus | reverse complement strand
CAGAGAGGCCAGAGTGACCACTGACCAGTCATAGGGGATGACCAGAGTGACCACTGACCGGCAGCATAGAGAGGGCAGAGTGGGTGGCATGAGCGGTTGCCAACGACTGGGGCGGGGGGCACCCACCTGCTCGGTGGTGAGGGGGGGGCTGATCTCTTCGCCCCTCAGGATCAGCGAGCGATGGGTCAGCACTTCAGCCAACTGGATGGCGTCCAATCCCAGAAGCTCGCTGAGAACGGAGAGCTCTGGAGGGGGGAGAGGAGGGGAGGGGAGGGGATCAGGGAGAGAGTGGGTGGGTTAGAGGAGGGCATGGAGTGGGGGTCAGGGGGGAGAGAGTGGGGGTCAGGGGGGAGAGAGTGGGGGTCGAGGGTGGAGACGGGTGGGTCAGAGGGGGAGAAAGGTGGGAGAAGAGGGGAGGGGGGGGTCAGGGAGGGGGTGAGGGCGGTCAGGGAGTGGGAGTTGGGAGGAGAGAGGGGGTTGGGGAGAGGGAAGGGGTCAGGGAGAGAGTGGCGTGTTACTGAATCAATCACACAGCAGAGAACTGTTCTATTCCCTATCTCTCAGTGGATGTAACCGATACCCCTCAGCCCATCGACTCTGGGCCAGCATTCTCTCCAGGTGCCCACCAACCTCACCCGAAAACAGGTAGCTGAGAATGAAGAGGGACCCGGTAGGTGGGGGGGCTGAGAACCTAGAGTGACCATCTATATTACTAAAAGTCTGATCTTGACTGCTTATGGCCCACTGGGCTGCGATTTCCAAGAGAACGGCGGCACCTACGGCCGTCATTTTTGGCCACCTCGCTCAGAGCCCCCCTCCGCCTTCCGTGACCGGAGGACTTTTCCCATCGATGAAAAATCAGTGAGATATTAATGTTTTTTAAAAATTCGCCATTCTCTCTGCTGCCCCCCCCTCTGGCGGCAGGGGGGAGGGACTATAAAACCCGAAAGTGTAGTCCCTCACTTAGTTTCTGCCAGATCCAGGAAGCGAGAGGGTCACGGCTCTCTGAGCGGCGAGTAACACTGAACGCACGTCTACTCAACGGTGAGTCCTCTCGATGCAGCTGTAAAGTGGCTGCTGCCCAATTGTTTGCCTCGCCTTTTTAAAAAGTGTTGTGTTCACAAAATGAATTTTGGTTGTCAGGTGGCTGCAGCCAAATTGTTTGCCTTGGCTTGGCTTTTAAAATCGTTGCAACAGTTGGCTGCCAGTCCAAGAATCCATTCGGCTCACAATAATAATAATTTTTTTATTTATGGGCGCCTTTCAAGAGTCTCAAGGACACCTTAGAAACATTTAGCAAGTAGAGGAAAAACATGTAAGCGGCATGAAATAAATAGTAGAGCCATGACGTACACAAATTAAAGACAGAATTCAATTCAAAACACAATATGAGGCAATCCAAGCACAGATGAAAAGGGAGGGGGATATGAGGCTAAGGATAGGCAGAGGTGAAGAGATGGGTCTTGAGGCAGGACTGGAAGATGGTGAGGGACACGGAATTGCGGATCAGTTGGGGGAGGGAGTTCCAGAGCCTGGGAGCTGCCCTGGAGAAGGCTCTGTCCCCAAAACTGCGGAGGTTGGATTTGTGGATGGAGAGGAGACCGGCTGATGTGGATCTGAGGGACCGTGAGGGTTGGTAGGGGGAGAGGAGGTCAGTGAGATATGTGGGGGCCAGATGGTGGAGGGCTTTGTAGGTGAGGATCAGGATTTTGTAGGTGATCCGGTGGGAGATGGGAAGCCAGTGAAGTTGTTTGAGGACTGGAGTGATGTGAGTTTTTTTTTT
Source organism: Leucoraja erinaceus (assembly GCF_028641065.1). Classification (NCBI taxonomy): domain Eukaryota; kingdom Metazoa; phylum Chordata; class Chondrichthyes; order Rajiformes; family Rajidae; genus Leucoraja; species Leucoraja erinaceus. Next base: position 383,217 of record NW_026576784.1, on the reverse strand, counting down.
TGTTTTTTTTATGTGATACCAGGATTTGGTATGTCTATGTCTATACTATACTATATACTATACTGTCTATCTGTCTATACTAGCCCTCTGGAAACCAGTACCTTCGGACCACAACACCCATACTAGTGCAACAGAAAGCCCCCCCCCCCCCACTGGCAAGCAATATTGGAATTGGTGGAGAGGTGGAATATTGCGTTGGTGACCAGCCCACCCGTGTGATGCTTAGTCTAGTTAGGACTATAATTTTCGATGCCCTATACGTGGCGACTCTTTGCATACCCCGTGTATCGTCTGCCAATACACTGCACTCAAGGCCAATAGACAATAGCTGCAGGAGTAGGCCATTCGACCCTTCGATCCAGCACCACCATTCAATGTGATCATGGCTAGATCATCTTTAAGAGCCCTATCTAGCTCTCTCTTGAAAGCATCCAGAGAACCGGCCTCCACCGCCCTCTGAGGCAGAGAATTCCACAGACTCGCAACTCTCTGTGAGAAAAAGTGTTTCCTTGTCACCGTTCTAAATGGCTTACCCCTTATTCTTAAACTGTGGCCCCTGGTTCTGGACTTCCCCAACATCGGGAACATGTTTCCTGCCTCTAGCGTGCCCAAACCCTTAACAATCTTATATGTTTCAATGAAATAACCGCTCATGCTTCTAAACTCCAGAGTGTACAAGCCCAGCCGCTCCATTCTCTCAGTGTATGACAGTCCCGCCATCCTGGGAATTAACCTTGTAAACCTACGCTGCACTTCCTCAATAGCAAGAATGTCCTTGCTCAAATTAGGAGAACAAAACTGCACACAATACTCCAGGTGTGGCCTCACTAGGGCCCTGTATAACTGCAGAAGGACCTCTTTGCTCCTGTACTAGACTCTTGTTATAAAGGCCAACATGCCATTCCATTTCTTCACTGCCTGCTGTACCTGCATGCTTACTTTCATAGACTGATGAACAAGATCCTCGTTACAACTATCGCCGGGGCGATCAACCCACCCACCCGCCATATTTGAAGTGTGGGAGGAAACCGGAGCACCCAGGGGGAAACCCACACGGTCACAGCGAGAACATGCACACTCCTCACAGACAGCACCCATAGTCAGGATGGAACTGAGACAGCGAGAGCGACAGAGATAGACAATGTGAGATAGTAAGATCGAGAGAGGGAAGGAAATAGAAGATGTATAAAAGGGAGGGGGGGGAATATAAAGGGGACAGAGAGAAACCGACGAACAGGTAATGCTGGCCGAACGATCGAGTGGGTAGAGGTGGGTTCCTTTCCCAGTGATGTTGCACCAGCTGTGACCCCCCCTGACCCCATCCCCGGCCCACGACCCCTGACCCCAGGTACCTCCTGTATTGGCGATCTGGGCCCCGGCGGCAGTGAGGAAGCGAATGTTTCCCAGCTGGAGAACGGCGGCCAGGAGCCGGATCACATCCTGGACCTCGGGCCCCGTGAAGCCCAGCACCCGCAGTGACCCCTAGGGGACAGGAACACCGGGGTCACAGGTCAACCGGGGTCAGAGATAGCGGGTCGCACCATTCACCACCCATCCGTTCTCCCCTCCCTCACGTCCCCCCCTCCCCTTGTTTCCCCCCTCCCTCAATGTCCCCCCCCCCGTCCCATCTCTCCCTTGCCCCAACCCCATCCCCCCACCACCCCTCTGTCCCCCCACTACCCCCTCTGTACTACCCACCCCCTCGTGCCTCCCACTCACCATCACTTTGTCAAACAGCTGCTTGTCCTCCAGAGTGGCCCCCACATCCCCCGCCCACTGCTGCAGGTAACGGAACTCCACCGCTCCAGACAATCCCAGCGCCGCTGCAACATGGTGGAGACAACGGGGGAGAGAACGGTGAAGCTGTGAGTGTGAAGCCCCCCCGCTTTCACCATCCCCCCCTCCTCTCCCTCTCCCACTCACCCACCCCGCCCCTCACCCATACCTCCCCTCACCACCCACAGCCCCTGGAAGTCCCTCCAGCTGCTCCCACCACCCCCCCGGTTCAGCGGGGTGCCCCACCCACCACCCCCCTCTGACCCTCCAACACCACCACACGATGACCTTCTAGAGCATCACCCCCCCCCCCACGGGACATTGTCGGTCTCCAAGGTGACCTCTGTCACTATCCCCATGGGGTAATAAGTCGCCTGGCGCTCCACGAGATCATGGGTCACTCGGTCAGTCCGCGGGGTCGTGGGTCGGTCCGCGGGGTCGTGGGTCACTCACCTTTCTGCTCGGGCTCCAGCCCGGCCAGCAGCGCGTAGAAGACGTGGAAATTCCTCTCGGCCGGAACCTGCCGCACCACACGGTTTCTGGGGGACATGATGGGGGTCAGTGTGTGTGGGGGGGGGGGGGGGGGCAGGAGATGGGAAGAGAACTCTTGCAGGGAGGAGGTGGGGGCGCAGGAAAGGGGGCGTGAAGAGCGGAGGGAGGGAGACGGGAGGCAGGGACATGGGGCGCAAGGGGAGGGGGGTTAGACTCGGCTGTCGTAGGGGGGGTGGGTGGGGGTGGGGGACACCACGGGGCCCCGATCAACGGGAGTGCCAGGGGACCGGAGCGATGTCCTGGGATGGGCAACACTGGATAAGCGGCTCACCTTCTCCAGCAGATCTGGGCCTTTGTTAAGGATTCTCACGGTCTACTCTGACCACGTCACGCGGGAGACGACAGCTCGAACCACTCACACTCCGCCTTGCCCTCCCCATGACCCCTCACCCCTCATGATTCCTCCGCATGACCCCTCCCCCCATCACCATGCCCCCTCCTCTCTGTCACCAGGACACACAAGGAACTGCAGTTGCTGGAATCTTCAGCAAAAAGCCGAGTGCTGGAGGAACTCAGTGGGTCAGGCAGTCGTTTCGTGTCTGGACCATCCCCCGCCACAGATGCTGCCTGACCCGCTGAGTTCCTCGGGCATTTTGCCAGGTGCGTGGGTGCTCTGTGAGAGGTCAGTAGAGGGGTGAGTGCGGATACACTATGACCAGGGCAGCTGGGGAAGGATACAGTCTACGATGCAGCCTCCGTCAATATTCCCGCTCTCCGAGAAGTCAAGCTGGATGAATTTCCCAAAGCGGCTGGAGTTGTTGTTGTAAACGGTCTTGGCGTTTCCAAACGCCTCCATCAGTGGGCTGGTGGAGGAGAGAACTATTCACTGTACAACACTCCAACAAGAGAGAGGTCAGACAGCGTGCAAAACAGGCCCTTCGGCACAACTTACCCATGCCGACTAACATCCCATCTACAGAATGGCAACTGAAGAATATGTCCCACTACATCTAGAGAAGGCATTTTATCGGGATGCATCACGGCTTGGTTTGGGAACAGCTTCATCCAAGCCCGCAAGAAATTGCAGCGAATTGTGGACGCAGCCCGGACCATCACACAAACCAACCTCCCTTCCATTGACTCCATCTACACCTCACGCTGCCTCGGCAAGGCCAGCAGCATCATCAAGGACCAGTCTCACCCCTGGTCACTACTTCTCCCATCGGGCAAGGTACAGAAATGTGAAAACGTACACCTCCAGATTTAGGGACAGTTTCTTCCCGGCTGTTATCAGGCAACTGAACCGTCCTCTCACCAACTAGAGAGCGGTCCTGACCTCCCATCTACCTCATTGGTGACCCTCAGACTATCCTTGATGAGACTTTACTGGCTTTACCTTGCACTAAACGTTATTCCCTTTATCCTGTATCCGTACACTGTGGACGGCTCGATTGTAATCATGTATTGTCTTTCCGCTGACTGGTTAGCACGCAACAGATGCTTTTCACTGTACCTCGGTACATGGGACAGTAAACTACACTGAAACACTAGTTCCACCTGCCTGCGATTGGTCCATATCCCTCTAAACCTGTCCTATCCATGTACCTGTCTAATTGTTTCTTAAACGTTGGGATAGTCCCTGCCTCAACTACCTCTGGCAGCTCGTTCCATACACCCACCACGCTCTGTGTGGAAAAGTTGCTCCTCAGATTCCTATTAAATCTTTCCCCCACCTTAAACCTATGTCCTCTGGTCCTCGATTCCCCTACTCTGGGCAAGAGACTCTGTGCATCTACCCGATCTATTCCTCTCATGATTTATACACCTCTATAAGATCACCCCTCATCCTCCTGCGCTCCATGGAATAGAGACCCAGCCTACTCAACCTTTCTGGAACCGTCTTTCCATAAGCTAGGGTACTGTCCGATTCACCTCTACCCCATTGCGGACATTGGACTTTATCTGTGGAACTGATGCGCTACAATGCTGAGAACTATATTCTGCACTCTGTATTTTCCCCTTTGCTCTACCTATTGGACTAGAGTTTGACTGGATTGTACTTATGTCCAGTATTATCTGGTGTATTTGGGTCGCTGCAGAACAAAGCTGTTCCCTGTACCTCGTTACACATGGCTGTCATAAACTTAAACTGTTGGCAGCTGTTCACTGACTGACGGCCACTCGCAGCGGAGGGGGTGTCAGGGGATGTGGTGGGTGGGGAGGAGGATGAGGGCAGGAGGAGGGGTGAGGTTGACGAGGGGAGTGACGGGGTAGGGGAGACTGTCATGGGGGGGGGGTGGATGACGAGGGGGGTGACGGGGAGGGGAGAGACCGTGGGGGGTGGGTGATGACGGGGGGGGGGAGGGGAGACTCGTGGGGGGGGTGGGTGATGGGTGGAGTGACAAGGGGGGGTGATGGGACCCACCTGCTCTCCAGGATGGCCTGTTCTACGTGGGCACCTGTACCCAGGGCAGGGGCACTGACAGACCTCTGGCTGGCGACGGACAGGAACTGCAGCAGCAACTTGGTGCTCTCGGTCTTCCCCGCGCCCGTCTCCCCGCTGGCCCAGCGGTCGGGGTCACAGGGTGGAGGTCAGGGAAAGACAGTCACACGTTACACCAGCCCTGTGATGGGGCAAACTCTGCCCTGAGCAGTCCCCCCCCTCCCCGCTCAAGGCACCCATGGCACCCACTCACCAACCAGCACCCATTGCCACTGGAGCATCTAAACTCTGGAGAGACCACAGTGCAGGAAGGAACTGCAGATGTTGTTTTACAAAGATAGACACAAAGTGCTGGAGTAACTCAGTGGGATGGGCAGCATCTCTAGAGAGAAGGAATGGGAGATGTTTTGGGTTGAGACACTTCTTCAGACAGTGTTAGGAGAGGGACAATGACACTGGTCTAGACAGTGGCCCAGATGTGGTCTAGACAGTGGCCCAGACGTGGTCTAGACAGTGGCCCAGACGTGGTCGCGACAATGGCCCAGACGTGGTCTAGACTGGCCCAGAGGTGGTCTAGACAATGGCCCAGACGTGGTCTAGACAGTGGCACATACGGTCTAGACAGTGGCCCAGACGGTCTAGACAGTGGCCCAGACGTGGTCTAGACAATGACCCATACGTGATCTAGACTGTGGCCCAGACGTGCCCGCCACCCACCCCCCCCCTCGTGCCCTCCCCCAGTCTCCAGCCCCCACCCCGTGTCTCCAGCCCCCACCCCGTGTCTCCAGCCCCCACCCCGTGTGTCCAGCCCCCACCCCGTGTCCCCAGCCTCCAGCCCCCCAACCCCAATGTGTCCAGCCCCCACCCCGTGTCTCCAGCCCCCACCCCGTGTCTCCAGCCCCCACCCCTCCAGTGTCCAGCCCCACCCCGTGTCCAGCCCCCACCCCGTGTCTCCAGCCCCCACCCCGTGTCCAGCCCCCACCCCGTGTCTCCAGCCCCCACCCCGTGTGTCCCCCACCCCGTGTCCCCCCACCCCGTGTCCAGCCCCCACCCCGTGTCTCCAGCCCCCACCCCGTGTCTCCAGCCCCCACCCCCCGTGTCTCCAGCCCCCACCCCGTGTCTCCAGCCCCCCACCCCGTGTCTCCAGCCCCCACCCCGTGTCTCCAGCCCCCACCCCGTGTCTCCAGCCCCCACCCCGTGTCCAGCCCCCACCCCGTGTCTCCAGCCCCCACCCCCGTGTCCAGCCCCCACCCCGTGTCCAGCCCCCCACCCCGTGTCTCCAGCCCCCACCCCCACCCCGTGTCTCCAGCCCCCACCCCGTGTCTCCAGCCCCCACCCCGTGTCCAGCCCCCACCCCGTGTCTCCAGCCCCCACCCCGTGTCCAGCCCCCACCCCGTGTCCAGCCCCCACCCCGTGTCTCCAGCCCCCACCCCCACCCCACCCCGTGTCTCCAGCCCCCACCCCGTGTCTCCAGCCCCCACCCCGTGTCCAGCCCCCACCCCGTGTCTCCAGCCCCCACCCCGTGTCTCCAGCCCCCACCCCCACCCCGTGTCCAGCCCCCACCCCGTGTCCCCAGTCTCCAGCCCGTGTCCCCAGTCTCCAGCCCCCACCCCCACCCCGTGTCCAGCCCCCACCCCCACCCCGTGTCCCCAGTCTCCAGCCCCCACCCCCACCCCGTGTCCAGCCCCCACCCCCACCCCGTGTCCCCAGTCTCCAGCCCCCACCCCCCACCCCGTGTCCAGCCCCCACCCCCACCCGTGTCCCCAGTCTCCAGCCCCCACCCCCACCCCGTGTCCCCAGCCCCCACCCCGTGTCCAGCCCCCACCTGATGAGCACACACTGGCTGTCGTGCCGCTTCCACAGGCAGCTGTAACACTCGTTGGCCATGGCGTAGATGTGGGGTGGCAGCTCCCCCTGCTGGTGCCCGCGGTACTGCTCCACCGTACACGCACTGTACAACCGCTCAATGTGTTTGTACGGGTTCACCGCCGTCAGGATGGAGCCAATGTTGGTCTGGAGGAAACACAATGGGAGTCAGCATTTGGGAACGAGAGGGACCGGCTTCACATGGACACTGTCATCATGGCTGGAGTAACTCAGCGGGTCAGGCAGCATCAGTGGAGAACATGGATAGGTGACGTTTGGGGTCGAGACCCTTCCTCAGACTGAGAGTCGGGGAAGAGAACGAGAGATATAGATGGTGCGTACATCAAAGGATGAAAGATAATCTTGGGGGAGGGGGGGTTTATTAATGTATAAACTGAACACCAGGTGCGTGGGTGGAGGAGGTCGTTGAGGCAGGTACAGTAACTACATTTAACAGACATTTGGGCAGGAAAGGTTTAGAGGGATGTGGGCCAAATGGGTCTCGGTTAGATGGGGCAGCTGGGTTGGCATAGACCAGTTGGGCTGAAGGGCCTGTATCTGTACACAAATACCGGGGAGGAATACAAGATGCCCTTTATGATCAGCAGGTTTGGGATGCATTGGGCAGAGCGAGGGTCCCAGCTGTAATCTTGCAGCAAGGGGCTTGGGGAAAGAGTTGTAACACGGTGGATCTTTACACTCATCTTGTTCCATCCCCAACGAGGGATTATGTGCAAGAATTGGTCAGCATCATGTTAAGCACAAAGTTGTGGGCCGAAGGGCCTATTGTTGTTCTATTTTCTAATTACTGTGTGTCTGATGGAGTAGATTGGGGGGGGGGAGGAGGGAGGGAGGAGGAGGGGGGGGGGGGGTCAGAAGGGGGCAGAAGAGAGTGTGGGGGGGAGGGTGATAGAGGGGATAGGATGGGGGGCAGTGAGGAGGGTGTGAATAGGGGCAGGGTGGGGGTGGGGGTCAGAGGAGAGTGGGGGGGAGGGCAGTGAGGAGGGTGGGTCAGAGGAGAGTGGGGGGATGGGGGCAGTGAGGAGGGTGGGGGTGGGTCAGAGGAGAGTGGGGGGGGAGGGGTGAGGGATGGAGGGGGTGGGGGTGGGTCAGAGGAGAGTGGGGGGGGGGGGATGAGGGGCAGTGAGGGGGGTGGGAGGGGGTGAGGAGAGTGGCGTACGTAGATCTTGTCCTGCCTGTATCGCAGCTGCAGGTTGTGGAGGATGCTGGCCTCGTGCAGGTCGCTCAGCGCCGACATGTCCCCCACCCCCTCCACACTGGTCTGGTGCATCGGGGTCACCACCCCCTGGAGCAGCTGTGACCCCTCCAAGCTCAACTCCTGCAGGGAGAGGGGAGGGGAAGTCAATGGAGGAAGAGTGGGGGGGCAGAGGAGAACAGAGAAACAAAAGCTGCTGCCACAAATTGTATCAGTCCCTCTCTCCCCCCCACACACACAGCACGGCAGTGGGACAGGGGGACGGGTGTAGGTGAGGATGTGGAGGGGTGGGTGAGGTTGAGGGGTGGTGGGGAGAGGTGGGATGGGGAAGGGGAGGGGGGGGTGAGGAGAGGTTGGTGGGGGAAGAGGGGATGGGGAGGGGCTGTTCCCCCACCTCTCCGTGGTCGGTGCTGAACCAGACGCGGCCGTCAGCCACACGGATCACCCGGCTCGGCAGCAGCCGCTCGTTCACCCTCAGCCAAACCCGGCTCCCCTGGGACAGAGAGAGAGAGCAGTGTTACAGCACGGAGGGACGGGGGTGGGTGTTGGGAGGGAACAGGGGAGAAAGGGTAGTGGTGGTGAGAGAGGAGGGGGGTGAAGAACATAAGGGGGTGGGGATGGTGAGAGGGGAATGGGGGGAAGAGAGATGGGGTTGAGGTGGGGGGAGAAACGGGGGGGGGGGGGTGGAAAGGGATTGGGGGAGCAGGAAAGGCAGCAAGGAGAGAGAGAGTGAAGCAGAGAAACTGAGGGAAGGTAGGAGGAGGTGGTGAATGAATGAATGAATGAATGAGGGAGCGAGAGAGGTTATCCCAAAGGCACAAAGTCACTAATAGGTCAGAAACGCGTGCAATTAATGCTCTGAGGAACCCAGACTGATCCACTGCCCCTCCACACTGCCACCCATCCCCCCCCACACACCCTCCACCCATCCCCCCACTGCCTCTGCCCTCCACCCATCCCCCCCCCCCCCCACACCCTCCACCCACCCCCACTGCCCGCCACACACCACACCCCCACACAGGACACAGTGAAGGACGTCTCCCAAACTCTTGGTTCAGGATGTGGGTCCAGCTGTCCCGTCACATCTGGAGGACCACATCTGCAGGACCACAGCCACGCTGGTAACTGGGGTGAGCCCGTTAATGGAACATCTCTCTCTCTGCCCCCAGTACATCTCTGCTCCCCCTCACAGTAGTCCTGTGATGTGGTGTGTCTGGTAAGGATGTTCTGGGTTACGGGGAGATGGCAGAATCATGGGGCTGAGAGGAAGAGATAGACATTGCACTACCCCTCTGATCCCTTCTAAACCTCATCCTCCATCCACTTTGGGCCACGGCAGTAGTCACTGCCTCACAGTGCCAGACGCCCGGGTTCGATCCCGCCCACGGGTGCTGTCTGTACGGAGTTTGCACGTTCTCCCCGTGACCTGTGTGGATTTTCTCCAGGGTCACACACTCCAAAGACGTGGAGGTTTGTTGAGTAATTGGCCCGAGTGTGGAGGATAGAACTAGTGGCCGGGTGAACTATCGCTGGTCGGCGTGGATCATGGGCCTGTTTCTACACTGTATCTCAAAACTAAACTGGTCACAAACCTTGGCCCCTTGCCTTAATACTCCTGTACAATGAGCAGAGGTTTCTCACTATCCACCCAGCCTATGCCCCTCATACCCTGCACCCCTCCCCCCCTCCTCTCCCCCTCCCTCAGCCTTCCCCCCCTCCCCCTCTCAGCCTCTCCCCCCCATAGACCCCTCACCCATGCTTTACATCCCCTGAGACACACCTGGTGACACACATCATCTCCCCCCCCCCGCTCCATGCTCTGTACAGGGGACAGACCTCTCACCCTCGCCAGCCCTCCCTATCCCCGTTCTTGTTTCCTTCTATCACTCTACCTCTCTCCCCTCTCCCAGTTACCTCCCTTCTCACCCACTTCCACCATCCCCTTCTCTTCCCCTCTCTCTCTGCTCTCTGCCCTTCTCTCGCACACACACGTGTACACACACACACACACACACACGTCTGCACATGCCTGTGTGCACACACACACACACATTACTTGCCATATCTTCCTGTACCACGGGGAGGCTGCAGGCTGCTATTGTAATTCAGCTGTCAGCCCTGACCCCACTAGCACTGACCTCCTGGACAGTGTGTGATTCAGGGCCAGGCTGGGCATTGGGAATCACTTCTGTCCCGACTGCCACCCCCTGCTAATGAGGAATGGAGCAGGAGCAATAATGGATCAATAATTAATGGGAGACAACCACAGCTGGCGTCCACGGACCGTCACAAGGCTCAGTCTCTGGGGAAAGAGACGAAGCCGGAATCACTGCTGTTCCTCAACCAAGGATCCGTCAGATCAATGACTAATTACCATGGGCCTGTGTGTGTGTGTGTGCCCAGGATGTGTGGACTGATCTCAGTGTGAACTACCAGGGTGGGGGAGGTGGGGGGAAGCACAGACGGTGGCGGCTCTGTGGGGCTGGTACCCTGAGGGGAGGGGGAGGGTGGGTGGGAGGAGGAGGGTGGGTGGGAGATGAGGGGGGGGGGGGGGGGAGAAGGAGGGGAGGGGGAAGGGATGGGTCGGGGGAGGAAACAGCACAGACAGTGGCGTCCCTGGGACTGGTACCCCGAGGCTGCACCCTGTAACATTGGCTCATGTGCTTCACTGGTCTCCACACTACAGCACCGATCATAGAAAGTTCCAGATAGTCTGTGAAAGCCCCTGAATGAACTACACGCCGAGTTTCAACTCTGCACTTTCCACAAGTTCATAAGGGTGACCAAGGCTGGGAGCTGAACATCCAGGGATATTCAATATTCAGGAGGGATAGACAGAAAGGAAAAGGAGGTGGGGTAGCGTTGCTGGTTAGAGAGAAGATTAACGCAATAGAAAGGAAGGACATTAGCTTGGAGGATGTGGAATTGATATGGGTAGAGCTGCGAAACACTAAGGGGCAGAAAACGCTAGTGGGAGTTGTGTACAGGCCACCTAACAGTAGTAGTGGAGTTGGAGATGGCATCAAACAGGAATTTAGAAATGCGTGCGACAAAGGTAAAACAGTTATAATGGGTGACTTCAATCTACATATAGATTGGGTGAATCAAATTGGCAAGGGTGCTGAGGAAGAGGATTTCTTGGAATGTATGCGGGATAGTTTTCTAAACCAACATGTAGAGGAACCAACCAGAGAGCAGGCTATTCTAGACTGGGTATTGAGCAATGAGGAAGGGTTAGTTAGCAGTCTTGTTGTACGTGGCCCCTTGGGCAAGAGTGACCATAATATGGTTGAGTTCTTCATTAGGATGGAGAGTGACATTGTTAATTCAGAAACAATGGTTCCGAACTTAAAGAAAGGTAACTTTGAGGGTATGAGACGTGAATTGGCCAAGATAGACTGGCGATTGATTCTAAAAGGGTTGACGGTGGATATGCAATGGAAGGCATTTAAAGACTGCATGGATGAACTACAAAAATTGTTCATCCCAGTTTGGCAAAAGAATAAATCAGGGAAGGTAGTGCATCCGTGGATAGCAAGGGAAATCAGGGATAATATCAAAACAAAAGATGATGCGTACAAATTAGCCAGAAAAAGCAGCCTACCAGAGGACTGGGAGAAATTCAGAGACCAGCAGAGGAGGACAAAGGGCTTAATTAGGAAAGGGAAAAATAGATTATGAAAGAAAACTGGCAGGGAACATAAAAACTGACTGCAAAAGCTTTTATAGATATGTGAAGAGAAAGAGATTAGTTAAAGTTTCTGAAGTAGCTCCAGAAATAGTGGATGCATTAGTGATCATTTTTCAAAACTCTTTAGATTCTGTAGTAGTTCCAGAGGATTATAATTGGATAGGCATATGGATGGGAAGGGAATGGAGGGTTATGGTATGAGTGCAGGCAGGTGGGACTAAGGGACAATAATTGTTCGGCACGGACTTGTAGGGCCGAGATGGCCTGTTTCCGTGCTGTAATTGTTATATGATATGATTGGAGGGTAGCTAATGTAACCCCGCTTTTTAAAAAGGGAGGGAGAGAGAAAACGGGGAATTACCGACCAGTTAGTCTAATATCGGTAGTGGGGAAACTGCTAGAGTCAGTTATTAAAGATGAGATAGCAGCACATTTGGAAAGTGGTGAAATTATTGGACAAAGTCAGCATGGATTTATGAAAGGTAAATCATGTCTGATGAATCATAGAATTTTTCGAGGATGTAACTAGTAGCGTGGATAGGAGAGAACCAGTGGATGTGGTGTATCTGGACTTTCAGAAGGCTTTCGACAAGGTCCCACATAAGAGATTAGTATACAAACTTAAAGCACACGGTATTGGGGGTTCAGTATTGATGTGGATAGAGAACTGGCTGGCAAACATGAAGCAAAGAGTAGGAGTAAACGGGTCCTTTTCACAATGGCAGGCAGTGACTAGTGGGGTACCGCAAGGCTCAGTGCTGGGACCCCAGCTATTTACAATATATATTAATGATTTGGATGAGGGAATTGAATGCAACATCTCCAAGTTTGCGGATGGCACGAAGCTGGGGGGCAGTGTTAGCTGTGAGGAGGATGCTAGGATGCTGCAAGGTGACTTGGATAGGCTGGGTGAGTGGGCAAATGTTTGGCAGATGCAGTATAAAGTGGATAAATGTGAGGTTATCCACTTTGGTGGCAAAAACAGGAAAGTAGACTATTATCTAAATGGTGGCCGATTAGGAAAAGGGGAGATGCAATGAGACCTGGGTGTCATGGTACACCAGTCATTGAAAGTAGGCATGCAGGTGCAGCAGGCAGTGAAGAAAGCAAATGGTATGTTAGCATTCATAGCAAAAGGATTTGAGTTGAGGAGCAGGGAGGTTCTACTGCAGTTGTACAGGGTCTTGGTGAGACCACACCTGGAGTATTGCATACAGTTTTGGTCTCCAAATCTGAGGAAGGACATTCTTGCCATAGAGGTAGTGCAGAGAAGGTTCACCAGACTGATTCCTGGGATGTCAGGACTGTCTTATGAAGAAAGACTGGATAGACTTGGTTTATACTCGCTAGAATTTAGGAGATTGAGCGGGGATCTTATAGAAACTTACAGAATTCTTAAGGTGTTGGACAGGCTAGATGCAGGAAGATTGTTCCCAATGTTGGGGAAGTCCAGGACAAGGGGTCACACAGCTTAAGGATAAGGGGGAAATCCTTTAAGACCGAGATGAGAAAAACATTTTTCACACAGAGAGCGGTGAATCTCTGGAACTCTCTGCCACAGAAGGTAGTCGAGGCCAGTTCATTGGCTATATTTAAGAGGGAGTTAGATGTGGCCTTTGTGGCTAAAGGGATCACGGGGTATGGAGAGAAGGCAGGTACGGGATACTGAGTTGGATGATCAGCCATGATCATATTGAATGGTGGTGCAGGTTCGAAGGGCCGAATGGCCTACTCCTGCACCTATGTATCTATAAGTGGTAGGAGGACAATTAGGCCATTCGGCCCATCAAGTCTACTCCACCATTCAATCATGGCTGATCTATCTCTCCCTCCTAACCCCATTCTCCCCGTGAAGTGTGACACTGTTGGATGTGACTGGGCTGTGTGACAGAGATGGGGATCCTAATGCTGTGCTGGCCTGCACAGTGAGAGGATGTGATCACCACAGTGAGAGAGCTTTGTTGTAACTGTACAGGGATCCAGGGATGGGCCGCAGCTTCCCGACACTGGCATCGCACTGATGGGGCGTTTTGGTACATTGGCTTTGACCTGTCAGGTTATTGAGTATAGAGTTGATGAGGCCATTGCAACATTTTGGACAGATGGAACGGATGTGATTGTTACATAGAGCGGAGATGATTGACGGACGAGGATGTTGCTGGGGCTTGCGGGCCTGAGCTGCAGGGAGTGGACTCGGGCAGGCTGGGAGTTTATTCATTGGCAGTGCAGGAGGATGAGGGATGTTCTTATCGAGGTGAATAAAATCATGAGAGGAATTGATAGGGTGAGTGCACAGAGTGTTTTATAGGGGAATGAAGAACCTGGGGGCACGGGGTCAAGGTGATACGGCACAGGGTCAAGGTGAGAGGGCACAGGGTCAAGGTGAGAGGGCTCAGGGTCAAGGTGATAGGGCACAGGGTCAAGGTGAGAGGTGACAGGGTCAAGGTGCAAGGGCTAGGGTCAAGGTAAGATGTCAGGGTCAAGGTGCGAGGGCTCAGGGTCAAGGTGCGAGGGCACAGGGTCAAGGTGAGATGTCACAGGGTCAAGGTGCGAAGGGCAAGGTGATATGGCAGGGTCAAGGTGAGAGGTCACAGGGTCAAGGTGCAAGGGCTCAGGGTCAAGGTGAGATGTCAAGGTGAGATGTCAGGGTCAAGGAGAGAGGGACAAGGAACCTGAGGTGCAACCTTGTCACTCAGTGGTGGTGGGTGTATGGAACAAGCTGCCAGAAGAGGTAGTTGAGGCAGGTAAAAGACAACCTACACAAGACACCTGGACAGGTAGATAGAGATAGGAAAGGTTTAGAGGGAGAAACAAAGAACTGCAGATGCTGATTTATACACAAAAGCAACAAAGTGCAGGTATAACTCAGCAGAACATGGTCAAGAGCATGCTGACATCAGCTGATGTTTCAGGTCGAGACCTTTCTTCAATTTGCCTCTCAATTCTGTCTCTCCCCTTCCCCAGCTTTTGTCTCTCCACCCTACAATCAGTTTGAAGAAGAATCTTGACCCAAACGTCACCTATCCATGTTCTCCACAGATGCTGCCTGACCCGCTGAGTTACTCCAGCACTCTGTGAAACGTCACCTATCCATATTCTCCACAGATGCTGCCTGACCCGCTGAGTTACTCCAGCACTCTGTGAAACGTCACCTATCCATGTTCTCCACAGATGCTGCCTGACCCACTGAGTTACTCCAGCACTCTGTATTCTAGTGATGATTAACCAATAGGGTCCCGGGATGGGGCAAAACGAGCAACTCAGTGGGTGGGGCAGTTCTTGTGTGGGGAACGGACAGGCGATATTTCAGGTCGGGTCCCTTCACACTAATGTTGGGGGGAAGAGAGGTGGGGACAGAACAAAGTCTAGAAAGTGATAGGTGGTCACAGGTGCAGGAGTCGGCCATTCAGCCCTTCGAACCAGCGCCGCCATTCAATGTGATCATGGCTGATCATCCCCAATCAGTACCCCGTTCCTGCCTTCTCCCCATATCCCCTGACTCCGCTATCTTTAAGAGCCCTATCTAGCTCTCTCTTGAATGTATCCAGAGAACCGGCCTCCACCGCCCTCTGAGGCAGAGAATTCCACAGATACAGGTGGGGCAGTGATTGGCAGATGACTGGAGTAAGTAACAAAGGCACAAGGAGTATAAAAGCTGTCAGATAAGGAGAGTAGTGAAATGTAAAGCTGGAAGAAAGGGTATGGATGGGAGGGGAAAGAGGGGTGAGAAAAGGAGATTTGGGGCTCAGTTTCAGAACTGAGTGTTGGAAGGAGCACAGTGGGAGAAATATGTGTGTACAGGACAAGGGGGTGGGGCAGGGATGAGAGAGCTCTGGGGTGTTATACACTTCCAAAGCAAAGCTGAATATGCGGTGCTATTCCTTCAGTCTGGCAATGAAGGCAGCCCAGGACAGAAGGGTTTGTGTGTGATTGGGGAGTTAAAATGGTTAGCAACTGGGAGATGCAGCAGGCCTTGGCAGTCAGTGGCTAGTGTGTGGTGAAAGGTTGCCCAGCTTCACCTGGTCTAGCCCATGTATTCGAGGCCACATCATGAACGCTGGGCACAGTAATAGGTTGGGGGACATTCACATGCAACAAGTGGTTGTCAGATTCAGAAAGATGCAGGAAAGATTCACCGGGATGGGAGCTTGACTTCAGTACGTGGATGGGGAAGGTTGACCTAAACAAAGCAACTTTAGTCAGAGGGTGGTGAATCTGTGGAATTCATTGCCAGACGGCTGTGGAGTTAGTGGATATTTTTAAGGTAGAGATAGATTCTTGATTAGTACGGGTGTCAGGGGTTATGAGGAGAAGGCAGGAGAATGGGGTTAGGAGGGAGAGGTAGATCAGCCATGATGGAGTGGACCTGATGGGCCGAATGGCCTAATTCTGCTCCTATCACTAATGAACATGAAATGGAACTATCTCAGGTAGGCACCTAGGCCAGCATGGACGATTGGGCCAAAGGGCCTCTCTCTGTGTTGTATAATTCAATGAGTCAACCCTTACTAATGTCCTTGCAAAGTGCATCACTTCACACTCATCAGGATTAAATTCCATCTGCTACAGCTCGGAGCATTTAGCATCTGGTCGATATCTTCCTGTAATCTGAGATCACCCTCCCCCCATCTGCAGTTCCAACAATGTTCACATCAGCTACAACTAACCAATCACACCTCCTACATTCATCTGCAAACATTAATAAATATCATAAACATTAGTGTCCCTTTGCTACAGTTCATCCACAAAGCCGTGATCTCCCAATCTCTCTGGCTGTGGTCCTTGTACTGTTTACCTGCACTGTCTCTGGAGCGCGAACACTACATGCACTTTCTCTACTCTAATCCCATGGTGTGGTTTACCTGGGTAGCACACAAAGCATTTGTCACAGTTTCTCTGTGCACATGGCAATATGAAACCATCTCCAATCCTA
The DNA here is from genome assembly GCF_028641065.1 of Leucoraja erinaceus. NCBI lineage: Eukaryota > Metazoa > Chordata > Chondrichthyes > Rajiformes > Rajidae > Leucoraja > Leucoraja erinaceus. Next base: position 366,800 of record NW_026576784.1, on the reverse strand, counting down.
ATCCAGGGCATGGGTTAGATGCAGCATACAGCAACTTGTACACCATCCTCATGGTCTCTCAGAGTGGGCAGATGCAGGGGTGAGGAAGAGCAGGAAATGCCAGAAACACTCTGTGGGTTATAGACAATAGGTGCAGAAGGAGGCCATTCGGCCCTTCGAGCCAGCACCGCCATTCAATGTGATCATGGCTGATCATCCCCAATCAGTACCCCGTTCCTGCCTTCTCCCCATAGCCCCTGACTCCGCTATCTTTAACAGCCCTATCTAGCTCTCTCTTGAAAGCATCCAGAGAACCGGCCTCCACCGCCCTCTGAAGCAGAGAATTCCACAGACTCACCACTCTCTGTGAGAAAAAGTGTTTCCTCGTCTCCGTTCTAAATGGCTTACTCCTTATTCTTAAACCGTGTGGCCCCTGGTTCTGGACTCCCCCAACATCAGGAACATGTTTCCTGCCTCTAGCGTGTCCAAGCCCTTAACAATTTTATATGTTTCAATGAGATAGCCTCTCATCCTTCTAAACTCCAGTGTGTACAAGCCCAGCTGCTCCATTCTCTCAGCATATCACAGTCCCGCTATCCCGGGAATTAACCTTGGGTTGAGATGATGAAGCAGGTGGGATTGGCCATCGTGCCCAGGTGTTGGTGACAGTGTTGGCGAGATGAACTGGTAACTATCATATAAGATGGTGTCTGAGCCTGGGGCATTATGGATTGAAGGGTCTCGACCCAAAACATCACCCATTCCTTCTCTCCAGAGATGCTGCCTGTCCCGCTGAGTTGCTCCAGCTTTTTGTGTCTATCTTCGGTTTAAAGTAGCATCTGCAGTTCCTTCCTGCACATTATGGATTGGGGTCAATCACCAGTGGTGCTCATGCACATGCCACAGTCTCCTCTCATCCCCACTTGGGAAAAGCCCAGGGTTTGTGCAGCGGTTTACAGCTGGCCATTGTCCATTGTCACAGCTGCCCCACCTCATGGGGACTTCCCAACAATGAGGAAGAGCAGTGAGGTCCTAGTGGGGTGCCCGATTAGGAAAAGGGGAGATGCAGCGAGACCTGGGTGTCATGGTACACCAGTCATTGAAAGTAGGCATGCAGGTGCAGCAGGCAGTGAAGAAAGCAAATGGTATGTTAGCATTCATAGCAAAAGAATTTGAGTATAAGAGCAGGGAGGTTCTACTGCAGTTGTACAGGGTCTTGGTGAGACCACACCTGGAGTATTGCGTACTGTTTTGGTCTCCTAATCTGAGGAAAGACATTCTTGCTATAGAAGGAGTACAGAGAAGGTTCACCAGACTCCTGGGATGGCAGGAATTTCATATGAAGAAAGACTGGATAGACTCGGCTTGTACTCGCTAAAATTTAGAAGATTGAGGGGGGATCTTATAGAAACTTACAAAATTCTTAAGGGGTTCGACAGGCTAGATGCAGGAAGATTATTTCCGATGTTGGGGAAGTCCAGTACAAGGGGTCACAGTTTAAGGATAAGAGGGAAATCTTTTAGGACCGAGATGAGAAAATAATTTTTTACACAGAGAGCGGTGAATCTGTGGAATTCTCGGCCACAGAGGGTAGTTGAGGCCAGTTCATTGGCTATATTTAAGAGAGAGTTAGATGTGGCCCTTGTGGCTAAAGGGATCAGGGGATATGGAGAGAAGGCAGGTACGGGATACTGAGTTGAATGATCAGCCATGATCATATTGAATTGCGGTGCAGGCTCGAAGGGCCGAATGGCCTCTACTCCTGCAGCTATTGTCTATGTTTCTATGTCCTCTCGTCACTGGCCTGGCGAGAGTGCAGGAAACTCAACAAGACCAGCTACAAAAGCACTAGGTTGACATGGACAGGTCTGAGAGATGGCGATCACCCCTTCACACCCAACATCTTCCCATCTACAAGACACATCACGAGTCTGATGGAACCCGCTGCTCTTCCAATAGACAATTGATGCAGGAGTAGGCCATTCGGCCCTTCGAGACAGCACCACCATTCGATGTGATCATGGCTGATCATCTGGGTGACTTACATGGGTGAGTGCAGCTCCAACAAATCTCAACAAGCTCGACACCAGGTTTGGAGGGATCTGGGCCAAAGGCGGGCAGGTGGGACTAGTGTAGTTGGGACATGTTGGTCGGTGTGGGCAAGTTGGGCTGAAGGGCCTGGTTCCACGCTGTATCACTCTGTGACTAGTGTAGCTGGGACATGTTAGCCAGTATGGGCAAGTTGGGCCGAAGGGCCTGGTTCTACGCTGTATCACTCCATGACCATCCATGACAAAGCAGCTACTCAATCGGCATCCCACCCACCTCATTCCCCCCTCCCTCCATCCCCCTCCCTCCCTCCACCCCTCCCTCCCCCACCTTCCACACCACCTTCCTCCAACCATCCCTCCTCCATTCCCCTCCCCCCAACCACCACCCCCAAAAACATTCATCGCATGCACGGTGGCTGCACTGTGCATTGTCTACATAGGCCATCCCCACAGCATCTCCCATGCTGGCAACCTCTACCAAGAGGCACAGATAGTTGGCGTATGGCAATGCCACCATTTGGATGTTGCACAATCCCAACTTGGTCAGTCATACAGCATGGAAACATGCCCTCCACACCAACCAAGTTGCATTTTATCCCTCTAACCCTGTTCTACCCATAGGTGTGTGTGGTAATGTAATAGTGACCACCCTTGTAGCATCCACATTCCATATAGTGACCACCCTCTGTGTCTTAAATCTTTCCCCATGATGCTCCAACTCCTGCACTCAATGCCCCATGCGATGAAGGCAAGTGTATCAAACGTCATCTTCACTACCTTGTCCACACGTCACCACTAGCAGAGGATTATGTGCTTGTAGCCAGGTGTCCTGCTCCACAACACTCTCCAAGGATCTACCATGGTTTATCTTACTAAATGCAGGGTTGACAGGGTTAAATTCCAGCTCCCATCCCTTGGCCCGGACAATCCCCCAGTTCATCTTAGACAACCTTCTTCACTGGACACGACATCATAATCTTGGTGCCAAATGCAGATTTACTGTCATCCAATACTATCATTAATATAAAGGACCCAGCACCGACCCCTGCAACACTCCACTGGTCACAGGCTGCCAAGATCAATAACCCTCCTCTCCAACATTCTGCTCTACCAAGCTAACCGTGTATCCATGGCCCACAGGAGAGTTGGCTGGACTCAGTGAATCAGCCCCGACCCTACACATTCCCACCACAGGTGCTGCCTTCACTTTCTCTTCCCCTCATGATGTTATACACCTCGATAAGATCCTCCTTCAGCTTCCTGCACTCCAAGGAACAGAGTCCTAACCTGTCCAACCTCTCCCAGTAACTCAGGCCCTGCTCAGATATCCATCTTAGTCGGCATGGATGCGTTGGGCAGAGGGCATGTCTCTGTGCTGTGTGACTCTGTCTTTCTCCGGCAACTTTTCCCAGTCTGGGATGTGGTCAGAGGGCTGCTCCCATACAGGAAGTAGGATCACAGGGGTGGGGGGGAAGAGAGAGAGACCCCAGGGATGATGACTAATGCATTGGAGGCCCTTCACCGTGTGCAGGAGCTGATGGAATGTGGAGTGATCCTGACAGCACATCCCAACACCCCCCCTCCCAACTGGACCCCCCCATGGAACTATGGAATGTGGAGAGATCCTGACAGCACATCCCAACTGGACCCCCGTGGAACTCTGGGAGTAAAGCACATCCCAACTGGAACCCGTGGAACTCTGGGAGTAAACATCAGCAACCACTGGACCACCCACACTGAAGCAACAGCCAAGGAGGCTGAGGAAGTTCAGCATCTTCCCAACAACTCTCACCAACTTCTACAGATGCACCGTAGAAAAGCTTTCCTTCCATCGCCTCCATCTACACCTCACGCTGCCTCGGCAAGGCCAGCAGCATCATCAAGGACAAGTCTCACCCCCCGGTCACTCCCTCTTCTCTCCTCTCCCATCGGGCAAGAGGTACACTAGTGGCCTAACTCAGCGGAACAGGCAGCATCTCTGGAGAGAAGGGATGGGTGACGTTTCGCATTGAGACCGTTCTTCTCGACCTGAAACATCACCTCTCTCCAGAGATGCTGCCTGTCCCGTTGAGTTACTCCAGCTTTTTGTGCCCATCTTCGATTTAAACCAGCGTCTGTAGTTCCTTCTGACACAATAATGTCTTGCATGGATAGGACAGGCTTGGAGGGTTATGGACCAAGCACAGGCAAGTGGGACTGGTGTATCTGGGACATGTTGGCCGGTGTGGGCAAGTTGGGCTGAAGGGCCTGTTTCCGTGCTGTATCTCTCTATGACTCCAAGTGTGAAAACCAACGCAAACCTCCAGATTCAGGGACAGTTTCTTCCCGGCAACTGAACCGTCCTCTCACCAACTAGAGAGCGGCCCTGACCTCCCATCTACCTCATTGGTGACCCTCGGACTATCCTTGATCGGACTTTGCCGGCTTTACCTTGCACTAAACGTTATTCCCTTTACCCTGTATCTGTACACTGTGGACGGCTCGATTGTAATCATGTATTGTCTTTCCGCTGACTGGTTAGCACGCAACAGAAGCTTTTCACTGTACCTCGGTACACGGGGCAATAATTAAACGACACTCTCCATCTCCGGACAAGGCACCGAGCCATAGTTACCAGCTGACGCCGGCCGGCCGGCCGGCCACCCGAACGCGGCGCTCCCTCCCTCCGGCCGCTGTAGACTGTGTCCCGGGCTGGACGCTGACCGGAGCCGGGTCCTGGGGCGCGGCCGTCTCTCACTCACCTCGCTGCGGGTCCACTCCATGGTCAGCGCTGTCCGGCCCGGGGCTCACACGCTGCTGGTCCCCGCCCGCCCGGGAACCGAGGCACAGAACGACGGCTCCACCCCAACCCACTCCCTCCCTCTGTCTCTCTCCCTCCCTCCCTCTATCCCTCCATCTCTCCCCCTTCTCTCCCTCTCTCTCCCTCTATCCCTATCCCTCCACTCCCTCTCTCCCTCTCCCTCTCTCTCTCCCTCCACTCCCCTCAGCACTCCTATCCCCGTCTCTTTCCTCCTCTCTCCACCCCCTCCCCTCTCTCCCGTCCCCTTCTCTCTATCTCCCTCCTCTCCTCCTCTCTCCTTGTGTCTCCCCCTCTCTCCCCTTGCTTTGTCTTGCTCCGCCCGTCTCTCCCGCTGCCAGTGTCCGCTCTCTCTCCTCTCGTGGACCCGGCTCGTTCCCTTCCCTCGGCCCCTCCTCACGGTTTAACTCGTTCACGACCAAGCGGCGGGCGGACAATAGACATGTCGCCAGCTGCGGCTCCCCGACAACCCGCGACTCTCCGGGGACCCTCCACCCCCGTCCCACCTCTCACGACCAAGGTCAAAGCACAAATTGCAGGGGGACCCCAGCGGATCGAGCATCATCTGTGGAGGGAATGGACAGGGTCGGGACCCTTTAGCCTCCAGAGATGCTGCCTGGCCCGCTGGCTTCCTCCAGCATTCCGTGCTTTGCTCCGGATTACAGCATCTGCAGTTCCTTGTGTCCAGACTCTCAGAAGTGGGTCAGAACCTCCAGGGTAATTAATGCCCCCCCCAGCCCCAGCGACCTCTGACCTTACATGACCCCCCCCCAAAAAATCCACTGACCCCCCATCATTCACTCACTGACCCCCATCATTCACTGACCCCCCCCCCCCCCATCATTCACTGACCCCCCCTCATCTTCTACTGAGGGTGGTGGGTGTACGGAATGAGCTGCCAGAGGAGGTAGTTGAGGCAGGTACGATAACAACATTGAACAGGTACATGGACAGCACAGGTGTAGAGGGGCTAGTGTGGTTGGAACATAGACACCAAGGTAACTCAGTGGGACAGGCAGCATCTCTGGAGAGAAGGAATAGGTGAAGTTTCGGGTCGGGACCCTTTTCAGATGGTACATGTTGGTTGGTGTGTGGGCAAGTTGGGCAGGGGCACCGTTTACACGCTGGTGACTCTGAGTGGCACCTGCGTGGGCCATGCACCAGCTGTACCCCCAGGGGGGGGCGGCAGAGGGGCAGGGGGTAATCACAACTCCACTGACAACTGCTCACTCTGATCTACCACATGGATGATCGATGAGGGGGCGTGTTAGATCTACCACATGGATGATCAGTGAGGGGGGAGCATTAGATCTACCATATTGATGGAGGTTCATGTGGTGGGGGGCGTTAGATGGAGCATCACTGATGGGGGAGGCGTTAGATGTACTACATGGAGTAAACGGGTCCTTTTCACAATGTCAGGCAGTGACTAGTGGGGTACCCCAAGGCTCAGTGCTGGGACCCCAGCTATTTACAATATATATTAATGATCTGGATGAGGGAATTGAAGGCAATATCTCCAAGTTTGCGGATGACACTAAGCTGGGGGGGCAGTGTTAGCTGTGAGGAGGATGCTAGGAGACTGCAAGGTGACTTGGATAGGCTGGGTGAGTGGGCAAATGTTTGGCAGATGCAGTACAATGTGGATAAATGTGAGGTTATCCATTTTGGTGGCAAAAAACAGGAAAGCAGACTATTATCTAAATGGTGGCCGACTAGGAAAAGGGGAGATGCAGCGAGACCGGGGTGTCATGGTACACCAGTCATTGAAGGTAGTCATGCAGGTGCAGCAGGCAGTGAAGAAAGCGAATGGTATGTTAGCTTTCATAGCAAAATGATTTGAGTATAGGAGCAGGGAGGTTCTACTGCAGTTGTACATGGTCTTGGTGAGACCACACCTGGAGTATTGCGTACAGTTTTGGTCTCCAAATCTGAGGAAGGACATTATGGCCATAGAGGGAGTGCAGAGACGGTTCACCAGACTGATTCCTGGGATGTCAGGACTGTCTTATGAAGAAAGACTGGATAGACTTGGTTTATACTCTCTAGAATTTAGGAGATTGAGAGGGGATCTTATAGAAACTTACAAAATTCTTAAGGGGTTGGACAGGCTAGATGCAGGAAGATTGCTCCCGATGTTGGGGAAGTCCAGGACAAGGGGTCACAGCTTAAGGATAAGGGGGAAATCCTTTAAAACCGAGATGAGAAGAACTTTTTTCACACAGAGAGTGGTGAATCTCTGGAACTCTCTGCCGCAGAGGGTAGTCGAGGCCAGTTCATTGGCTATATTTAAGAGGGAGTTAGATGTGGCCCTTGTGGCTAAGGGGATCAGGGGGGGATGGATGAGAGAAGGCAGGGATGGGATACTGAGTTGGATGATCAGCCATGATCATATTGAATGGCGGTGCAGGCTCGAAGGGCCGAATGGCCTACTCCTGCACCTAATTTCTATGTTTCTATCGGGGAGGGGGGGGGGGGGGGGGAGCGTTAGATGGATGATCAATGGGGGGGGGGGGGCGTTAGATCTACCACATGGTGGAGGTTCACTGAGTGGGGGGGGGGGGGTTACCTGAGACTGGAGAATTCAACATTCCTACCGTTGGGTTCTGGGCTGTCCAAGTGGAAACAAGATGAAGTTCTTCCAATTTACGCTTGTCCTCTGTGGTGCAGTGGAGGGGCTGAGGACAGACAGGACCATGTGGGGGAGTTAATATAACAGACAACTCAAAGCACCAGGTGGCCATTGTGCACAGAGTGGTCACCTAGTCGAAGCTTGGTCTCACGCATGTAGAGGCCACATTGGGAGCAGTGGAGCAGCTGGAGGTGTGGATGAACATCTGTGGATGGAGGCAAGGGAGGAGATGTAGGGGACAGGGATTGCAGGGGGGAAAGGCCAGGAGATGTGGAGGGTGGGTGGGAAAGGATGAGAACACCAGGAATACTACAGAGAGCAGGAAGGGGTAGAGAGGAGTGGGATCCCACTGGGTCAGGCAGAGTGTGAGTGGAGGGGAGCGATTGAACATTTGGAACCTTCAATCCAATGGTATAAAGACTATTCTCAGGTACATCAGCCCAGGTTGCTGTTCCCTCAGTCCTAATGTAGGTCTTGGCCCAAAACATCCCTTTCACCTTTCGTCTCCACAGATGCTGCTTGACCCGCTGAGCTCTTCCAGTGTTCTGTTTTGTTCTAGTTTCCAGCATGGGCCGTCTCTCTTGACTTCTATAAAACCCCTTCCCATCATGTTAACCTATGCAGTTTTGTTTTTGATATGGAGATAATGGGGAAAATATTCTGACTACCTGCCCTATCTCTCTGCCTCTCATGATCATACACACTTAGATCACGTCCTAGAAACAAGGAATTGCACAAAGAGCTGGAGTAACTCAGTGGAAATCTCTGTTACATTGATGACTGCATCGGTGGTACCTCTTGCACCCATGCAGAAGTCATGGACATCGCCATGGGGGGCGGCAGCAGTGAGCAGGCGGGTGGGCAGGGCAGGGACGGGCTGAGCTGCAGCAACGAGCAGTTAGACAGGACGGGGACAGGCTGAGCAGCGGCTGAGCTGGTGCAGGCAGAGGGAGGGAGTGTCAGGTTGCAGGGTGGCCGAGCAGTTTGCATGGAGTTTGAGTAACACACACACACAGACTCACACACACACACGCACACACAGACACACAGACACACGCACACACAGACACATTCACACACACTCACACACACAGCCACACACACACACACACACAGACACATTCACACACACTCACACACACACACACAGACACACGCACACACACACACGCACACACAGACACACACACACACACACACACAGACACACGCACACACACACACACACACACGACACACACACAAACACTCACACACAGACACACACACACTCACTCACTCACACACAGACACACACACACTCACTCACACACACACACACACACACGCAGACACATTCACACTCACTCACAGACACACACACACACGCGCACAGACACTCACACTCACACACATACACACTATGCAAACTAGTCCAATCGTCAAGACAACGGGATCTAAACCACAGCTAACAATGAATGACCTGTGGAGGAAGCAATATTGTGTTGGGGGGGCTGGGTTGCATTGGGGGAATGGGTGAGTGGTGGAATATTGCATTGGGGACCGTGGTGCATTGGGGGACCAGGCCTCCTGTGTGACAGGGACCCAACGGGTCCCACTTAGTCTAGTTTGTTCTATATCGGAGAAGAGCTCTGACCGCCGTCCCGCGGCCAACTTCTACCGCGGGCGCGGCGTGGACTTACCATCCTGAGCGGGGTCCCCCGCCGGGGATCCCTGGAGGGGAGCTCCGACTGCCGGCTAACTTCTACCGGCCCTGCCCTCTCCCTGGTCCGACTGCGGTGCGGTCTCTGTGCTTCGCTGCGGCACGGCGGGGACTTTAAATCTTCGACCGCCGGCCTGCGGCCTACACCATCTTGAAGCCGCGGTCTCCGGTGGGGAGGCACCGATTCAGGACTTACCTGGACTTACCTTGTCTGCACATCTGGACGCCCGCAGCGGTGCACAGGGGGAAAATGAAGGAGGACTGACCAAATTTTGTGCTTCCACCACAGTGGTGGATGTTTGTGTTAAATATTTATTGTGTATTGTGTGCTCTTTATCATTGCACCGCTGCTGGCAAATTCATTTCACTTGCACTTTAGGATGACAAAGGATGTAGTTGAGGCAGGTACTATCATAATGTTTAAGATACATTTAGACAGTTACATGGATAGAATAGGTTTAGAGGGTTATGGGCCAAACATGGGCAGGTGGGACTTGTAGATTGGGCATGCAGGTCAGCGTGGACAAGTTTGGCCGAAGGGCAGGTTTCCACACGGTATGGTGATGACTCTAAATAACAGTGGACCCAACAACAAGCCTTGAGGCACTCCCTACAGTCACAGGCCTCTGTAAAAACCAACCCTCTATTACATAACCTGACTCCTTCCACCAGCTGAGAGTTTGATGGAAAATCCATTCTCAGGAGAAAGATCCCATATATGTAACTTAGCTAGAGCACAACAGCAAGGCCGACACTTCAACCCTCCTGTGATAGAGTCTGTGTACTCATGTGTACGTATACACACGTGTGAATGTATGTATGAATGTGTATGCTCTGTGTGAGCATGTTTGTGACGTGTCCGTTTGTACACATGTGACTTTCTCTGTGTGAGTGCATGTATGTCTGGAGTTTGCGTGTGGCCATGTGCGTGTCGGTATGTATGCGTGCGTTTATATGCGTGTTGGTATGTATGCGTGTGTCCGTGTGCATGTTGGTATGTATGCGTGCGTGTATCTTGCCTGCACACAGCAGGGTCCAGCAGACAGTAAACATACAGCTGTGGGCTTGGCCTGGAAGCTCCCAGTCTCTGACCTTGGATAAATATAGAAAGCAGTACATTTAACCCATTCCTCACCACCTCACTCTGTATAAGGAGCCACGCATGGCTGAGTTGTCTTGTCTGTGATGAAAGACCTGCAGAATGGTTGCAGCACACATGCAGGCATGCAGTCACCCCACACACCAACATGCGCCCACACACATGCAGCCACTGTCAGCCCAGCCTCTATTTAACAACAATTCTCCAGACCCATCCTCCCACGTCCACCAGCAGCCCCAGGGACCTCTTCCTCCCAGATACTGACCCCTTCCCAACCCAAACACTCACTAATGTTTCCTCCTGTCACTTCTGTTCCTCTCACCGATCAGTTGCAATCTGTGTCCCTGCTCCTGTCTGTGGTCTTCACGCTCATTCAAACGTTCAGGACAGAAGAGTCCAACTTCCCACAGCGTCAACATTGTCCCCACACACACACACACACAGTGTCAACATTGTCCCCACACACACACAGTGTCAACATTGTCCCCACACACACACACACACACACACAGTGTCAACATTGTCCCCACACACACACACACAGTGTCAACATTGTCCCCACACACACACACACACAGTGTCAACATTGTCCCCACACACACACAGTGTCAACATTGTCCCCACACACACACACACACACACACAGTGTCAACATTGTCCCCACACACACAGTGTCAACATTGTCCCCCACACACACACACACACACACACACCCACACACACGCACACACACACACACACACACACACACACACACACACACACCCACACACACACACACACACACACACACACACACACACACACACACACACACACACACACACACACACACACACACACACCCACACTCACAGACACACACACACACACACAGTCAACATTGTCCCCACACACACACACAGTGTCAACATTGTCCCCACACACACACACACACAGTGTCAACATTGTCCCCACACACACACAGTGTCAACATTGTCCCCACACACACACACAGTGTCAACATTGTCCCCACACACACACAGTGTCAACATTGTCCCCACACACACACACACACAGTGTCAACATTGTCCCCACACACACAGTGTCAACATTGTCCCCCCACCCACACACACACACACACACACAGTGTCAACATTGTCCCCACACACACAGTGTCAACATTGTCCCCACACACACACACAGTGTCAACATTGTCCCCACACACACACACACAGTGTCAACATTGTCCCCACACACACACAGTGTCAACATTGTCTCCACACACACACACAGTGTCAACATTGTCCCCACACACACACAGTGTCAACATTGTCTCCACACACACACACAGTGTCAACATTGTCCCCACACACACACACACACACAGTGTCAACATTGTCCCACACACACACAGTGTCAACATTGTCCCCACACACACACACACAGAGTCAACATTGTCCCCACACACACACACACAGTGTCAACATTGTCTCCACACACACACACACACACAGTGTCAACATTGTCCCCACACACACACACACACAGTGTCAACATTGTCCCCACACACACACACACAGTGTCAACATTGTCCCCACACACACACACACAGTGTCAACATTGTCCCCACACACACACACACAGTGTACACATTGTCCCCACACACACACACAGTGTTAACATTGTCCCCACACACACACAGTGTCAACATTGTCCCCACACACACACACAGTGTCAACATTGTCCCCACACACACACACACAGTGTTAACATTCTCCCCACACACACACACACAGTGTCAACATTGTCCCCACACACACACACACAGTGTTAACATTGTCCCCACACACACACACAGTGTCAACATTGTCCCCACACACACAGTGTCAACATTGTCCCCACACACACACACACAGTGTCAACATTGTCCCCACACACACACACAGTGTTAACATTGTCCCCACACACACACACACACAGTGTCAACATTGTCCCCACACACACACACACACACACACACACAGTGTCAACATTGTCCCCACACACACAGTGTCAACCCACACAACATGAGCTGCATTTCTTCGACACCCTTCATTTCCCTTCGAGATGCAGGGAGGCGTGTCCTGTACCGGCTCCTCCTCCACACCGGATTGCCTTCCGGTCGCGAGGGGGGGGGCCCCCTGTGGGTGTCCCTCTACGCAGGGATTCTCCCCCTGTACATTGGGGAGCTGTGGTGGAGGGTATTGCACCGAGGTGTTCCCTGCAACCTGTTTCTCTGGCGGTTCACAGATTCGCCTGCCACTGTTGCGGGCTGGAAGAGTGTGTGTACCACGTGTACATGGAGTGTGTGAGGCTGCAGCCCCTGTTCCAGTATCTAAAGGGGCTGCTCTTTGCCTTCTGGCTGCATTTCTCACCCACATTCCTCATCTTTGGACACCCTGTGCATAGGGGAGAGAGCGGGGCTGAAGATGTCTTGGTCGGGTATCTCCTGGGCCTGGCCAAACTGGCCATCCATGAGTCACGGCGCCAGGCTGAAGGGGGCTCTGCCTGAGCCGCTGCCCACCCACCCCTTTCCCGGGGATACGTCCACGCCTGGGTGGGGTTAGAGAGGGACTACACGCTGTCCACGGGCACCCAGGGGGAGTTCCGGGACCGCTGGGCATCATCCTGGATGGGGATTGTAACATAGTTATATAGTGGTTTATTTAGTATGTAGATGTATGTGTTAGGATTATATGGTGGTGGTGGATTTTGTTTCCGTTTATTCTGTATTGTAAATATTATTCATAAATGATTACATTATTTTTGGTTAAAAAAAAACGACAACAAAAAACAGTCCGGCCCTCCCTCACCCCCCCCCTCACCCCCCTTCCCCTTCACCCCCCCCCCCCCCCCCCCCCCCCCCCCCGTTCATCCCCCCTCCCCCTCCCTCATCCCTGCCCCTCCCACAGTGCGGCTGTACTCTGCCCCTCCTCAGCCAGCAATGGATCAGCCTGCGCCACAGCTGGGACTCTGGACTTTCACACGGTTGGAAGTTCTGCTTCCCCCCCTCCCACAGGCAGCACGGACAACACAGAGGATGCTGGAGACAGAGCCTCCAGCAGAGAGTGGGCCACACTCACACAAACAACACACAACTGGCCACACCCAGCCCAAATGCCCACCCCCACAGCCTGACGCACAGCTCCTGACTCACTGCATTCCAGTCCCACATACACTGGGGGACGGGTCACACACACACTGACTGCCATTTGGTCTCAGGTCCCATACACACCAATTCCAGGAACCTACCATGCTGTGTACAAACATTCTTACCTCGCAAATCTTTAAATGTTGCCCCTCGCACATTAAACCTAGGCCCTCTAGTCTTTGGTAGACAAAAATGCTGGAGAAACTCAGCCGGTGAGGCAGCATCTATGGAGCGAAGGAAATAGGCAACGTTTCGAGTCGAAACCCTTCTTCAGACTGATGTGAGGGTGGGGGGGCGGGTAGAAGAAAGGAAGAGGTGGAGCCAGTGGGCTGAGGGAGAGCTGAGACGGGGAGGAGAAAGTAGGGACTACTTGAAATGAGAGAAGTCAATGTTCATACCGCTGGGGTGCAAACTGCCCAAGCGAAATATGAGGTTCTGCTCCTCCAATTTACGGTGGTCCTCACTCTGGCCATGGAGGAGGCCCGGGACAGAAAGGTCGGATACAGAGTGGGAGGGGGAGTTGAAGTACTGAGCCACCGGGTGATCAGGTTGGTTATTGCGAACCGAGCTGAGGTGTTAGGCGAAACGATCGCCAAGCCTACGCTTGGTCTCACCGATGTAGAGCAGCTGACACCTAGAGCAGCGGATGCAATAGATGAGGTTGAGGAGGTGCAGGTGAACCTCTGCCACACCTGGATAGACTGCTTGGGTCCTTGAATGGAGTCAAGGGGGGAGGTAAAGCGACAAGTGTAGCATTTCTTGCGGTTGCAAGGGAAAGTACCAGGGGAGGGGGTGGTTCGGGTGGGAAGGGATGAATTGACCAGGGAGTTCTGGAGGGAGCGGTCTCTGCAGAAAGCAGACAGGGGAGGAGATGGGAAGATGTGGCAAGTGTTGGGATCATGTTGGAGGTGGCGAAAATGTTGGAGGATTGTTTGTTGTATGTGACGGGTGGAAGGTACAAAGGGGACTCTGTCCTTGTTATGAGTGGGGGGATGGGGGATGCGATCAGAGTCATGGGGTATAGAAGAGACCCTGGTAAGAGCCTCATCTATAGTAGAAGAGGGGAACCCCCGTTCCCTGAAGAATGAGGACATCTCAGATGACCTGGTGTAAAACACCTCATCCTGGGTGCAGGTGCGGCGTAGATGGATGAATTGGGAGTTGGGGATGGAGTCCTTGCATGAAGCAGGGTGGGAAGAAGTGTAGTCCAGATAGCTATGGGAGTCAGTAGGTTTATAGTGGATGTCAGTCAGAAGTCTATCACCTGCGATGGAGATAGTGAGGTCAAGAAATGGTATGGAAATGTTGGAAATGGTCCAGGTGTATTTGAGTGCCGGATGGAAGTTAGTGGTGAAATGGATGAAGTCAGTGAGTTGTGTGTGGGTGCAGGAGGTGCCCAGTTTCACTTACATGGTCTATATCCCCCCTTCCCCTTCTTCATACCCCTGTCTCCAGTTCAGGAGATAGATTGGTGGCTAACATCTCTGACTATTCCCTTCATCACCATCTTGTCAGAAAGGCCAGCAACTTGCATCACCCGGCGTGGCTTTAATGGCCGCGGGACAATCGCCATCGCCAGCCAGGGGCTTTGACTTTGACTCTGACATCGGGGGGGGGGGGGGGGGGGGGGGGGGGGGGGGGGGTGCAGTGGAGAGTATAAATTATGTTGTGTCTTGGGTCTATTTGTGTTGTAATGTTTGGCGGGTAGCAAACGTAACCCCACTTTTTAAGAAGGGAGGGAGAGAGAAAATGGGGAATTACAGACCAGTTAGTCTAACATCGGTAGTGGGGAAACTGCTAGAGTCAGTTATTAAAGATGGGATAGCACATTTGGAAAGTGGTGAATATTATCTAAATGGTGGCCGATTGGGAAAGGGGTAGATGCAGCGAGACCTGGGTGTCATGGCACACCAGTCATTGAAGGTAGGCATGCAGGTGCAGCAGGCAGTAAAGAAAGCGAATGGTATGTTAGCTTTCATTGCAAAAGGATTTGAGTATAGGAGCAGGGAGGTTCTACTGCAGTTGTACAGGGTCTTGGTGAGACCACACCTGGAGTATTGCGTACAGTTTTGGTCTCCAAATCTGAGGAAGGACATTATTGCCATAGAGGGAGTGCAGAGACGGTTCACCAGACTGATTCCTGGGATGTCAGGACTGTCTTATGAAGAAAGACTGGATAGACTTGGTTTATACTCTCTAGAATTTAGGAGATTGAGAGGGGATCTTATAGAAACTTACAAAATTCTTAAGGGGTTGGACAGGCTAGATGCAGGAAGATTGCTCCCGATGTTGGGGAAGTCCAGGACAAGGGGTCACAGCTTAAGGATAAGGTGGAAATCCTTTAAAAACGAGATGAGAAGAACTTTTTTCACACAGAGAGGGGTGAATCTCTGGAACTCTCTGCCACAGAGGGTAGTTGAGGCCAGTTCATTGGCTATATTTAAGAGGGAGTTAGATGTGGCCCTGGTGGCTAAGGGGATCAGGGGTTATGGAGAGAAGGCAGGTACGGGATTCTGAGTTGGATGATCAGCCATGATCATATTGAATGGCGGTGCAGGCTCGATGGGGCCGAATGGCCTACTGCACCTAATTTCTATGTTTCTATGTATGGCTGCAGAAACGTCATTTCGTTTGGACCTCAAGGGGTCCAAATGACAAATAAATTGAATCTTGAATCTTGAATCTAATACCCATGTGTCCACTAACTTCCTCTGCTGCCTCAATGGGCCTTCCTCCCACTGGAAGAAAGCTATTCCATTCCATCTCCAACTTCCTGAGTCTCTGTCAAACCCAGGTAATGAAGAGATTTTCCACACAGGTGCCTCTGATACATCCTCCTTCTCACTTAAACAAAGTTGACCGAGTGCTTTTGTTTGCAGAATCATACAGTATGGAAACAGGCCCTTCGTCCCAATTTTCCCATGCCATCTACCTGCCTGCATTTAGTCCATATCCCTCTAAACCTTTCCTATCCATGTACCTGTCCAAGTATCTGATCAGACCATCTATATCCCCACACCCTATTCTCACTCCCTCTCCTCCCTTGCAGAGGGAGCCCTGGTTGAAATTCTTAAATACAGGAGAGGTGCCGGAAGACTGGAGGGTGGCAAATGTTGGGCCTCTTTTCAAGAAGGGCTGCAGAGAAAATACTGGGAACTATAGGTCGGTGAGCTTAACCTGTGTATTATCATTATCATCCTTTTATTGTCATCATGCAAAGCAACAATTGTACCGTGCAAAATTACAAGACGTTTCTCAGGGAATACCGGAGCATCGCACACAAAAACTTAAACATTTCACGCATAAATAAAAACAATCCAGTTACTGATAAAAACAGTACGAATAGTTTAAAAAACAAGTGCAGGTTAAAAAAGCAACATTAAATACAAGTAGGAAAAAAAAAATCATAAAATGTCCAGGGCATTTGGTAGTTGGTAAGTTACAGGAGAGTGTTCTGAGGTGTAGGTTATACAGGAATTTGGATGGGCAAGGGCTGATTAGGGATAGTACATCCACAAACTTGCTAATCTTGCCCTGTATGTTCTCATCCAAAACATTGATATAGATGACAAACAGTAACCAAACCCTGAGGCACACCACTAGTCACAGGCCTCCAGTCCGAGCAGCAACCTTCCACCATCACCCTCTGCTTCTTTTCCATGAAGCCAATTTTCCATCCATTCAACTATCACTCCTTGGATCCCATGCGATCTAACCTTCCAGAGTAGCCTACCATGTGGAACCTAGTCAAATGCTTTGCTGAAGTCCGTACATACAACATCTGCAGCTCAGTCCTCATCGACCTTTTTGGTTACGTCTTGAAAAAAATTCAATACAGAAAAGTGTGAGGTGTTGCATTTTGGGACGTCGAACAAGGACCTACACAGTGAATGGTCAGCCTCTGGGTAGTGTTGTAGAGCAGAGGGATCTAGGTGTACAGGTGCATGGTTCCTTGAATGTTGAGTCACAGGTAGATAAGGTGGTCAAAAAGGCTTTTGGCACTTTGGCCTTCATCAGTCAGAGTATTGATTATAGAAGGTACACAAAAAAGCTGGAGAAACTCAGCGGGTGCAGCAGCATCTATGGAGCATCTATGGAGCGAAGGAAATAGGCAACAGTCTGAAGAAGGGTTTCGGCCCGAAACGTTGCCTATTTCCTTCGCTCCATAGATGCTGCTGCACCCGCTGAGTTTCTCCAGCTTTTTTGTGTACCTTCGATTCTCCAGCATCTGCAGTTCCTTCTTAAATATTGATTATAGAAGTTGGGAGGGCATGTTGCAGTTGTATAAGATGTTGGTGAGACCGCATTTAGCATATTGTGTTCAGTTCTGGGCACCGTGTTATAAGAACGATATTGTCAAGCTTGAAAGGGTTTAGAAAAGATTTACGAGGATGTTGCCGGGTCTAGAGGGTGTGAGCAACAGGGAGAGATTGAACAGGCTGGGTCTCTATTCCATGGATCGCAGGAGGATGAGGGGTGATCTTATAGAGGTGTACAAAATCATGAGAGGAATAGATCGGGTAGACGTACAGAGTCTCTTTGCCCAGAATAGGGGAATCGAGGACCAGAGGACATAGGTTCAAGACTTTTTCACACAGTGGTGGGTGTATGGAACAAGCTGCCAGTCGAGGTAGTTGAGGCTGGGACTATCCCATCATTTATGAAACAGTTAGACAGGCACATGGATAGGACAGGTTTGGAGGGATATGGACCAAGCGCAGGCAGGTGGGACTAGTGTAGCTGGGACATTGTTGGCTGGTGTGGGCGTTGGGCTGAAGGGCCTGTTTCCACACTGTATCACTCTATGACTGTATTTTTACACCGTGGATGCCTTGATTGTAGTCATGGGCAGTCTTTCCACTGTCTGATTAGCACGCAACAAAATAGCTTTTCAAAGTACATCGCTACACGTAACAATAAACTAAGCTCAAACTCAATGTTTGGCAGATGCAGTATAATGTGGATAAATGTGAGGTTATCCATTTTGGTGGCAAAAACGGGAAAGCAGGCTATTATCTAAATGGTGGCCGATTGGGAAAGGGGAGATGCAGCGAGACCTGGGTGTCATGGTACACCAGTCATTGAAGGTAGGCATGCAGGGCAGCAGGCAGTAAAGAAAGCGAATGGTATGTAGGCTTTCATAGCAAAAGGATTTGAGTATAGAGCAGGGAGGTTCTACTGCAGTTGTACAGGGTCTTGGTGAGACCACACCTGGAGTATTGCATACAGTTTTGGTCTCCAAATCTGAGGAAGGACATTATTGCCATAGAGGGAGTGCAGAGAAGGTTCACCAGACTGATTCCTGGGATGTCCGGACTGTCTTATGAAGAAAGACTGGATAGACTTGGTTTATACTCTCTAGAATTTAGGAGATTGAGAGGGGATCTTATAGAAACTTACAAAATTCTTAAGGGGTTGGACAGGCTAGATGCAGGAAGATTGGTCCCAATGTTGGGGAAGTCCAGGACAAGGGATCACAGCTTAAGGATAAGGGGGAAATCCTTTAAAACCGAGATGAGAAGAACTTTTTTCACACAGAGAGTGATGAATCTCTGGAACTCTCTGCCACAGAGGGTAGTCGAGGCCAGTTCATTGGCTATATTTAAGAGGGAGTTAGATGTGACCCTTGTGGCTAAAGGGATCAGGGGGTATGGAGAGAAGGCAGGTACGGGATACTGAGTTGGATGATCAGCCATGATCATATTGAATGGCGGTGCAGGCTCGAAGGGCCGAATGGCCTCTACTCCCTGCACCTAATTTCTATGTTTCAACTCACCTTCTACCCTGCTAGCCTGAGCATTGATCAGATCACCCTTCACCATTGACCACGCAACCAGACTCACTGGCCATCTTCCTGAGTGTGTGAGACTGCAGCTCTACTCTCTCTCCATCTTCACCATCTTTCTCCAGGCACATCCCATGGAGATGTAGTCGTCTCCCTGCGCCCTGTAGTGTGCCTTCCCCTCTCCTTTCCCCATGGGGATACTGCCCACCAAAGATTATAGAGGAGCTCTATAATATAATATAATATAATCTAGAGCTCTGCTCTATAATCTTTGCTGCCCACCCTACCCCATCCCCGGCTACAACCGGTCCTCATTCCCCCATCGAGCCGCCGCCCATCCCTGGTCTGGTCCAGGCCTTGGCAACGCTAGGCCCCGTCGCCATGGAGACGCCGCCCGCCCGCCCCCGGGGCCGACCCACTTCCTGGTTACCGGCCGGACGCCCCGCCCCACTATGTGACGATTTCCGGCCAGTGACGCAACCACAACAACACAAGATGGCGGCGGCGGAGGGAGAGCGGCTGCGGCCCGGGACAGAGACTGAGACAGCGGCGGCGATCAGCGGGCTGTGGCCCGGGCCCGAGGTGGCGAGCAGCGGGCTGTGGCCCGGGGCAGAAGCAGGAGCAGCGGCGGCGAGTAGCGGGCTCGGGCCCGGGCCCGGGGCAGAAGCAGCGGCGGCAGCGGAGCGGCCGGGGGCAGATGGAGAGGCGGCGGCGGAGGGCGAGCGGCCGGGCCCCGGCGGACAGGCAGTGAGGCCCGGGGCGGAGGAGGAGGAAGCGGCGGAGGAGGAGGAGGGGGGGAGAGCGGCTTGGCCCCGGCGGAGAGGCGGCCGGCGGCCCGGGCCCCGAGGACAGCGGCGATCTACAGCGGGCGGAGGAACGGCTCGGCCGGATGCTGGCCCAGTGTGAGCCGGGGTTGCTGCTGCTGCAGCGGCTGCTGGTGTGGGAGCGGCCGGCGCACAGCGGCCTCATGCTGCTCGGCCTCAGCGGCGTCTTCTGGTAAAGTGGGGACCGGAGCAGCATCGTCCGCCCCGGCACCGTGTCCGCCTCCTCCCCGCAGCGCCAGTCCGCTCAGACCCCGCGCCCTCTGCACTCACTCGGCAGCCCCCGCATCGACCTCCGCCATCAGCTGGCGCCGTCTCCACAGTAACCCCCGGGGCTGAGAGACCATCCCCAACACTGTGTACAGTCCTGATCATAGAGACATACAACGTGGAAACAAGCACCGACCCAACTCGTAAATGCCCACCGAGATAGAGCTCTAGTGTCCAGTGGAGTCAAGGGATATGGGGAGAAGGCAGACACGGGTTATTGATAGGGGGCGATCAGCCATGAGCACAATGAATGGCGGTGCTGACTCGAAGGCCCGAATGGCCTCCTCCTATTTTCTATGTTTCTAAGATGTCTGTGCCATGTGCCCGTAGGTTGAAACCCTTCTAAACCTTTTCTAGGGATTAATGGGTCCCTTTCAGAATGGCAGGCATAGACATAGACGATAGGTGCAGGAGTAGGCCATTTGGCCCTTCGAGCCTGCACCGCCATTCAATATGATCATGGCTGATCATCCAACTCGGTATCCTGTACCTGCCTTGTCACCATACCCCCTGATCCCTTTAGTCACAAGGGCCACATCTAGCTCCCTCTTAAATACAGCCAATGAACTGGCCTCAACTACATTCTGTGGCAGAGAATTCCAGAGATTCACCACTCTCTGTGTGAAAAATGTTTTTCTCATCTCAGTCCTAAAAGATTTCCCCTTTATCCTTAAACTGTGACCCTTGTTCTGGACTTCCCCAACATCGGGTACAAGCATCCTGCATCTAGCCTGTCCAACCCCTTAAGAATTTTGTAAGTTTCTATAAGTGACTAGTGGGTCACCGCTAGGCTCGGTGCTGGGACCGCAGCTATTTAGAATATACATCAATGATTTGGATGAAGGGATTCAAAGTGACATTAGCAAATTTGCAGATGACACAAAGTTGGGTGGCAGTGTGAGGTGAGGAGGATGCTATGAGAATGCATGGCGACTTGGACAGGTTGGGGGAAAGGGCAGATGCATGGCAGTTTAATGTGGGTAAATGTGAGGTTATCCACTTTGGTGGCAAAAACAGGAAGGCGGATTACTATCAAAATGGTGTCAAGTTGGGGAAAAGGGGAAGTACAATAGTATCTGGGGGTCCTTGTACATCAGTCAATGAAAGTTAGCATGCAGGTACAGCAGGCAGTGAAGAACACGAATGACATGTTGGCCTTTATAACAAGAGGAGTTGAGTATAAGAGCAAAGAGGTCCTTCTGCAGTTGGATAGGGCCCTAGTGAGACCACATCTGGAGTATTGTGCAGTTTTGGTCCCTTAATTTGAGGAAGGACATTCTTGCTATTGAGGGAGTGCAGGGTAGGTTTACAAGGTTAATTCCCGGGATGGCGGGATTGTCATATGCTGAGAGAATGGAGCGGCTTGGCTAGTATGCTCTGGAGTTTAGAAGGATAAGAGGGGATCTTATTGAAACATATAAGATTATTAAGGGTTTGGACATGCTAGAGGCAAGAAACATGTTCCCGATGTTGGGGGAGTCCAGAACCAGGAGGCACTGTTTAAGAATAAAAGGGGTAAGCCATTTAGAACGGAGATGAGGAAACACTTTCACACAGAGTTGTGAGTCTGTGGAATTCTCTGCATCAGTGGGCGGTGGAGGCCGGTTCTCTGGATACTTTTAAGAGAGAGCTAGATAGGGCTCTTAAAGATAACGGAGTCAGGGGATGTGGGGAGAAGGCAGGAATGGGGTACTGATTGGGGATGATCAGCTATGATCACATTGAACAGCGGTGCTGGCTAGAATGGCCTACTCCTGCACTTATTGTCTATCCATGTAACTCTAAACGTTGTGATTATACCTGCCTCATAGAGTCTTGGAGTGATACAGCGTGGAAACAGACCCTTCGGCCCAACTTGCCCACACTAGCAAACATGTTCCAGCTACACTAATCCCACCTACTTTAGTTTGGTTCGTATCCGTCCAAACCCGTCCTATCTATGTACCTGTCTAACTGTTTCATCAATGCTGGGATAGTCCCAGCCTCAACTACCACCCCAGGCAACTTGTTCCATGCACCCACATATGATGAATGTTTGATGGCCTGTACTTGCTAGAGTTTAGAAGAACGGGGGGGTGGGGGTCATAGTCTTAGAATTATTTGCCACAGAAGGCTGTGGAGGCCAGGTTAATGGATATTTTTTAAGGCATAGTAGTTTTTTTTTATTAGTCTGGGTGTCAGTGGTTATGGCAAGAGAATAGGGTTAGGAGGGAGAGATAGATCAGCCATGATTGAATGGTGGAGTAGACTTGATGGGCCGAATAGCCTAATTCTGCTCCTATCACATATGACTTTATGACCCACCATTCTTTGTGTGAAAAAGCCTTAAACCCATGTCCTTTGGGCAAGAGACTCAGTACATCTACCCGGTCTATTTGTTTCATTACTTTATGCACCTCAATAAGATCACACCCCCATCTTCCTGCACTCCAAGGTACGGGGGCGGGCGGGCGACGTCTCCATGGCGAGCCCCAGCCTACTTGACGTCTCCCTATAGCTCAGACCCTCTAGCCCTGGCAACATCCTTGTAAATCTTCTCTACCCTTTCCAACATCTTTCCTGTAACACCGTGCCCAGAACTGAACACAATACTCTAAATGTGACCTCACTGACGTCTTGTACAACAGCGACTCGACCTTCAAGGAACCATGCACCTGTACTCCTAGATCCCTCTGCTCTACAACACTACCCAGAGGCTGACCATTCACTGTGTAGGTCCTGCCCACGTTAGACATCCCAAAATGCAACACCTCACACTTCTCTGTATTAAATTCCATCAACCATTCCTCACCCACCTGGCCAATCGATCCAGATCCTGCTGCACAAACATTTTCACTATCTGCAAAACCACCCACTTTTATATCATCTGCAAGTTTGCTAATAGAACATAGCAACATAGAAAAATAGGTGCAGGAGTAGGCCAATTGGCCCTTCGAACCAGCACCGCCATTCAATATGATCACGTCTGATCATCTAAAATCAGTACCCCGTTCCTGCTTTTTCCCTCATATCCCTCGATTCCGTTAGCCCTAAAAACTAAATCTAACTCTCTTGAAAACATCCAATGAATTGGCCTCCACTGCCTTCTGTGGCAGAAAATTCCACAGATTCACAACTCTCTGGGTAAAAAAAGTTTTCCACATTTCAGTCCTAAAAGGCCTATCCTTATTCTTGAATTGTGACCCCTGATTCTGGACTCCCCCAACATGGGGAACATTTTTCCTGCATCTAGCCAGTCCAATCCATTAAGAATTGTATATGCTTCCACCCTCTCGTCCTTCTATATTCCAGTGAATACAAGCCCAGTCCACCCATTCTTTCATCATGTCAGTCCCGCCATCCTGGGAATTAACCTGGTGAACCTCCTCTGCATTCCCTCAATAGCAGTAATGTCTTTCCTCAAATTAGGAGACCAAAATTGCACACAATACTCCAGGTGTGTTCTCACAAGGGCACTGTACACCTGCAGTAGGACCTCCTTGCTCCTATACTCAACTCCTCTCAGTCAAAATGCCGTTGGCATTCGTCACTACCTGTGGTACTTGCATGCTTACCTTCAGTGACTGATGTACAAGCACGCACAGGTCTTGTTGCATCTCCCCTTTTCCTAATCTGACACCATTCAGATAATAATCTGCCTCCCTGTTCTTGCCTCCAAAGTGGATAACCTCACATTAATCCACATTATACTGCATCTGCCATGCTTCTGCCCACTCGCCCAACCTGTCCAAGTCACCCTGCAGCCTCATAGCATTCTCCTTGCCACTCACATTGCCACCCAGCTTTGTATCATCTGCAAACTTAGAGATGTGGCCCTGTATGTTCTCATTCAAATCATTGATGTAGATGACAAACAGTAACGGGCCCAGCACCGAACCCTGAGGCACACCACTAGTCACAGGCCTCCAGTCCAAGAAGCAACCTTCCACCATGCTCTGCTTTCTTCCATGGAGCCAATTTTTTACCCATTCAGCCAACTCTCCTTGGACCCCATGCGATCTAACCTTCCAGTTCAGCCTACTATGCAGAATCTTGTCGAAAGCCTTACTGAAGGCCATGTATACAACATCTACAGTTCATCGACCTTTTTGGTCACGTCTTCAAAAAAAAACTCAATCAGATTTGTGAGACTCCCAAATACAAACCATGCTGACTATCCCTAATCAACCCTTGACCGTTTAAATTCCTGTATAACCTATCCCTCAGAATACCCTCTAGTAATTTTCCAACTACAGATGTTAAGCTCACCAGCCTATTTTTCCCTGCAGCCCTTGAATAGAGGCACTACATTTGCCACCCTCCAGTCTTCCGGCACCTCTCCTGTATTTAAGGACGACTCCTAAATTTCAATCAGGGCTCCCACAATTTCCTCTCTAGTTTCCCACAATGTCCTCAATGTCCACAAAACCAGCTGATGACGGAACTCTGGATGAAGGTTGGTGTTTTGGGTTGACACAGGGCCTCGACCCAAAACATTGATCACCCCTCCACCCCACAGATGTTCCTGCAGCAGTTTGTTTGGTTCAGGTACAAGCTGACCACTTTCCCACAAGCAGGAAAAGGTCGGAGAACCAAAGCCAGAGCTCCTTGAATGATGAGAAAGTTGGTGAATGTGATGAAATAAAAAAGCTAAATACTTCAAACAAGAATCAGGTTACAAGAAGTTGAGAAGTGAAGAAGAAACATGAAATGCAAATAAATCAACCAACATAAAGTAACGCTTGACATAAAGCAGAACTTCAAACCTCCTGCATCTGTGGTCCTGACCTAAAGCAGGACTGCAAACCTCCTGCATCTGTGGTCCTGATCTAAAGCATTGTTCACGCACACAGTCCACACACAGAACAACACAGAAACACGGCCCTGGGCCAAACATGATGCCAAAACCAAGACCAAGACCAAATCAGCCCGCACTATAATGCATATCCCTACATATCCATGTGTTTATCCAGAAGTCTCCTAAATGCCACTCCTGTATTTAAGGACGACTCCTAAATTTCAATCAGGGCTCCCGCAATTTCCTCTCTAGTTTCCCACAATGTCCTCAGATGTATCTGATCTGGCCCCGGAGATTTGTCTACCTCCTACACGTTAGTAATCCAGAACCTCTTCGACCACAACACAGACTGCTCTCAAGGCACTTCTATTGACGGGACAAAGTTCCTCCATCCTCAGTAAATACAGAGGAGAAATACTCCATCTCCTACGGCTCCACACAGAGGTGACTGCTTTGATTCTTAAGGGGCCCCACCCTCTCTGGTTACCCTTTTCCCCCTAATATATTCATAAGATCTCTTGAGATTGCCCTTAATGCTCCCTGCCAGAGCTATCTCCTGGCCCCCATTTGCCTTTCTGATTTCCTTTTTTACTTTGCTCCTTAGTTCCTGAAACTCATCCAGGGATACACTAGATCACAGCTGCCTATACCTGTCCCATGCATCCTTATTCTTGACCAATGCCTCTATTTCTGTCGCCAGCCAAGCTTCCTTGTGTTTGCCTGCCTTGCCCTTTGCCCTCAACTACCTCCTCTGGCAGTGTTCCATAGACCCACCAACCAGTGGGCATAGTTGCCCCTGAGGATCTTATTAAATGATTCCCCTCTCATCTTTAGTCTATGCTCTGATTATCCAACATATACATCCCCCTGGTGATGTAATGGATTCCTAAGGTGATCCGTCAGCCTCAGTGCACCAACTCTTGCATTTGATGTTATGACGGGTAAAAGCATACCTGCCAGGGCTTAGTCCCAGCACCAGTCATTCCTCCCTTCTGCTCCTATCTGGCAGAAGCTAGAAGACACACACCACCAGACTCGGGAACAGCTTCTTCCCCTCTGTTGTCAGGCTTCTGAACGGTCCTTCCATAAGCTAGGGTACTGTCCGATTCACCTCTACCCCATTGCGGACATTGGACTTTGTCTCTGGAACTGATGTGCTACAATGCTGAGAACTATATTCTTTCGCTTAATAGCAAGAATGTCCTTCCTCAAATGAGGGGACCAAAACTGCACACAATACTCCAGGTGGTCTCACTAGGGCTCTGTATACTAGTTATTGGAAGGATGGCATTCAGCTGTAAAAGATGTAGACAAGATTCACGTATAATCATTTTACTAGGACTGGTGCGCTTGAGTTATTAGGAGAGATTGCATAGGCCAGGGCTTTTTTATTTGTTCAATGTTGACTTGTTCAATGTAGACCAGATTGGACATAGAGGCAGTTTTTGCGCAGTACATCAGTTGACTTGACGGAAATGTATTTATGTATGGTATGTCTGATCTGTTTAAATAGCATGCAAAACAATGCTGTTAACTGTACGTTGGTATACATGATAATAAAACCCGCTAGTGTTGCCACTTTTAGGGAAGTATGTTCCTGTACTATAGACAATAGGTGCAGGAGTAAACCATTCGGCCCTTCGAGTCAGCACCGCCATTCAATGTGATCATGGCTGATCATCCACAATCAGTACCCCGTTCCTGCATTCTCCCCATATCCCCTGGCTCTGCTATCTTTAAGAGCCCTATCTAGCTCTCTCTTGAAAGCATCCAGAGAACCGGCCTCCACCGCCCTCTGAGGCAGAGAATTCCACAGACTCACAACTCTCTGGGTGAAAAGGTGTTTCCTCATCTTCGTTCTAAATGGCTTACTCCTTATTCTTAAACTGTGGCCCCTGGTTCTGGATTCACCCAACATCGGGAACATGTTTCCTGCCTCTAGCATGTCCAATCCCTTAATAATCTTATATGTTTCAATGAGATGCCCTCTCACCCTTCTAAATTCCAGATTATACAAGCCCAGCTGCTCCATTCTCTCAGAATATATGACAGTCCCGCCATCCCGGGAATTAACCTTGTAAGCCTACGCTGCACTCCCTCAATAGCAAGAATGTCCTTCCTCAAATTAGGGGACCAAAACTGCACACAATACTCCAGGTGTGGTCTCACTAGGGCTCTGTATACTAGTTATTGGAAGGATGGCATTCAGCTGTAAAAGATGTAGACAAGATTCACGAGCATTTTACTAGAACTGGTGCACTTGAGTTATTAGGAGAGATTGGATAGGCCAGGGCTTTTTTATTTGTTCAATGTTGACTTGTTCAATGTAGACCAGATTGGACATAGAGGCAGTTTTTGCGCAGTACATCTTTGACATGGGATAGCAGGGGAGTTCTTGCGGAGGGACGTTGGGGTCCAGTTCCCTGAAAGTGGCAAGGATGAAGAGCACAATCATGTTGGAGCTTTATAAGGCTTTGGCCAGGCCATGTTTAGATGATTTTGTGCAGTTCTAGTCACCCCATTGCAGGAAGGTTTATGAATGCTTTGGAGAGGGTGCAGCAGAGGTTTACCAGGATGCTGCCAGGGTTACAGGCTATTAGCTGTCATTGTCATAAGTTAACAATAGTGGGATAATTTTCTTTGGAATGTCAGGTTGAGTTGAGGCATGATAATAATATCTACAATTACAAGAAACATTGACAGGGTGGACAATCAAAACGTTTTTCCCCAGAGTGGAAATGTCAAAGACTGGAGGGTGAGAAGGGAATGGGAGACTGATGGGTGCAGAAACGTGGCTGGCAAGGGTGGTGATAGATATGATGGTGGCATTTGCCAGACTTGGATAAAGACACATGGGTGAACAGGGCATGGAGTGATGTGGATCACACACAGGCAAGGATGTTAGTTTAACTTGGCATTATGAATGGTGTTGGTATTCTGGGCCAGAGGGTCTGTTCCTGTGCTAAATTGTTCTATGAGGGGATGAATGGGGCCCTCCTGTTTTATCACATACTAAGTACTTAAATCTCAGTACTCCGCTGTAGAGAGGTGAGGCAGGTATTGGGTGTGGACTTGGCAGAGTTGGGGTGCAGGGGAATGGTGATGGTTAGATCTTCTTTCTATCAATCGATGCTGAACGATGCCTTTGTCAACAGGTTGTTTTCCTCCACTTCCCTGCGGCCGATCTTCCTCATCAGTTCATCTTTGTTGGGCATTTTGTTGCTGGATCGTTGGAAGAGTGGTGTGTTGGCCCGTGTCATGGGTAAGTCTCATATACCTGGTACATCATGGGTACGTCTGCACTTACGTCTGCACTGCACTCACATACCTGGTGCATCATGGGTACCAAAGATCCTATAGCGGGCAAGATAGTCCACTCGACGAAAAAGACACAGTACGGCCATGGGCAGATTCATGGGTCATTTTCGGCCCCATTTCCGTAACCGGCTTCCGTCTCCGCACCAAAGATCCCGTCGTAGCGGAGCAAAGATACTAGTGCGGAGACGGAAACCGGTTACGGAAACATCCTCGTAAAAATAAAAGTTATTTGGTAAAAATCGTCTCCTCATTTTCAGAATTATAATTTATTAACACAAACTGTTCCCCGGCAACGTTGATTACACTGCGAGTTGGGTTTCTGAAATGGATGAAAAAAAGGGCCATATTCTGCTCTGTTCCGTACTACACATCAGCTCATTGCATTTAGCAGGAGTGGTCTATCTTGCTATAGGATCTTTGATGGGTACGTCTCACATGCCTGGTGCATCATGGGTAAGTCTGCAGCACACTCGCATAACCAGTTGTACCCCTATTACTAAATACCCCAATACGCTGCCACCCCATCGGTCCTCACCCGCCCCTGTCTCTGTTGTTACCCTGGCTGTGCTCTGCAGTCTCTCTCTACCCAGACCCTGTACCCCATCCACCCCCTGCCCCACAATTAGTTACCCTCACTGTGTGCTCAAGGTGATCATCTTTGTCCGTTTTATCTCCGCAGTTCAACATCCAGTGGATGAAGACGTCAGGTACGTTCCCTCTGCACCAGCCGCAGACAAATGCAGATTGTGCAGCCCCAGGGCTGGGCAGAGGATGTGGTGGGAGGGGGAGTGGGTTGGTGAATCAGACAGGTATTGTCATTTTGGGAAGTATGGGTAGGATGTGTGTGTGGGTACAGTTTAACAGTAACAGGTGCAATGTGATGGGAATGGTAGACTTACAATGGAGGGGAGGGGAGCAGATTAGTGGGAGTTTCAGATGTACAAGAAACAGAAGTGTGGTGAGATTGCGTGATTTTAATTACCCATCAATGATTACAACAATGTTAAAGGAAGAGTTTCTAAACTGATGAGAGGTACAAAGAAGGTGATTACCCACAGTCTTTCCCCAGGATAGGGGAGTGTATTACTGGAGGGCAGAGGTTTAAGGTAAGAGTGGGAAAGATTTCTAGAGGCAACCTCTTCTAGGAGGGTGGTGGATATATGGAGTGAGCTGCCAGAGGAAGAAGTGGGTGCAAATAAAAGACATCTGTACAGGTACAATGAAGGGTTCAGCAGGAGATTGGCCAAATATAGGCAAATGGGGGTAGTTTAGATGGGGCATGGATGAGTCGGGCCAAAGGGCTTGTGACTCCAAGACACTACAGATGCTGGAACCTGGAGCACAAAACCAGCTGATGACGGAACTCTGGATGGAGGTTGTTGTTTTGGGTTGACACAGGGCCTCGACCCAAAACATTGATCACCCCTCCACCCCACAGATGTTCCTGCAGCAGTTTGTTTGGTTCAGGTACAAGCTGACCACTTTCCCACAAGCAAGAAAAGGTCGGAGAACCAAAGCCAGAGCTTCTTGAATAGAAACATAGAAACATAGAAATTAGGTGCAGGAGTAGGCCATTCGGCCCTTCGAGCCTGCACCACCATTCAATATGATCATGGCTGATCATCCAACTCAGTATCCCGTACCTGCCTTCTCTCCATACCCCCTGATCCCCTTAGCCACAAGGGCCACATCTAACTCCCTCTTAAATATAGCCAATGAAGTGGCCTCAAACTACCCTCTGTGGCAGAGAAAGTTCCAGAGATTCACCACTTTGAAAAGGAAAAATGCTGTGATGAAAAAAGTGAATCTTGCTGGAGGAACATCAGCTCGGTTTTGATGGATTTGGGGGAAGGATTTCCCCTTTATCCTTAAGCTGTGGACCCCTTGTCTGGACTTCCCTAACATCATCGGTATAAAGCAACCTTCCTTTCATTGCCCTAGCCTGTCCAACCCCTTAAGAATTTGACTGTAAGTTCTCTATAAGATCCCCTCTCAATCCACCAGGTCCGCAATTCTAAATGATGACAAAGTTGGGATACTGAATGTGATAGAAATAAAAAAAAACTAAATACTTCAAACAAGAATCGGGTTACAAGAAGCTGAGAAGTGAAGAAGAAACATGAAATGCAAATAAATCAACCAACATAAAGTAACGTTTGACCTAAAGCAGAACTTCAATCCTCCTGCATCTGTGGTCCTGACCTAAAGCAGAATTGCAAACCTCCTGCATCTGTGGTCCTGACCTAAAGCAGAATTGCAAACCTCCTGCATCTGTGGTCCTGATCTAAAGCAGAACTGCAAATCTCCTACATCTGTGGTCCTGACCTAAAGCATTGTTCATTATCAGTCCACACACAGAACAACACAGAAACACGGCCCTGGGCCAAATATGATGCCAAAACCAAGACCAAATCAGCCCGCACTATAATCCATATCCCTCCATTCCCTACATATCCATGTGTTTATCCAGAAGTCTCCTAAATGCCACTGCTGTATCTGCCTCCACAACCAATCCTGGCAGTGTCCTCCAGGAACATCGTGAAAGAAAAACTATTCAGGGGTGAAGCATCTGTGAAAAGGGAAATGCTGCCAGGAATAGATGAAATGAATCCAAAATACAAAGTGCTGGAGGAACAAAGCAGCTCAGGCAGCATCTGTGACAGGGATGAACCTCATGATGGATTTGGGGGAAGAAAGCTGGAAAAGTGGTTGGGACGGGACAAAGCCTGGCAAGTGATAGGTGGATACAGGTGTGAGGGAGCTTTTATTGGCAGATGGGTAGAGTTCAACATCATCAGTATAAAGCAACTTCCCTTTCAACTTTGCCCTTCTCACCTTAAAGCTTTGACCTCTAGTGTTTGACATTTCCATCCTGGGGAAAAACGATTCTGACTGTTTATAGTATCTTGAGACTTGGATACAGCACGGAAACAGGCCTTTCGACCCACCAGGTCCGCACCGTCAGCAATCGCCCTGTACACCAAGGGTTCCCAACCTGGATACTGGGGAGGAATTGCAATTTATAGAAGCTAACAGAGAAAACCCACATGGTCACATGGAGAATGTACAAACTCCATATAGACAGCAGCTGTAAACAGGATTGAGCCCGGGTCTCTGGCGCTGTGAGGCTACAACTTTACTGCTGCGCCACCATGCTAGCCCAAAACACTTGCACGCTTCTCAATTTCATGCACTTCTGTCAGTTCTCCCAGTGTTCCAGAGAAAACTATCCAAGTCTGTCCAATCTCCCGGTAGCTAATACTCCCTAATCCAGGCATCATTCTTTCCAAAGCCTCCATGTCCTTCCTGTTATGGGGTGAGCAGAACTGCACGTAAAACTCCACATGAAGACTAACTCCACAAACTCCACATGCAGACTAACCATAGTATTATATACAATAGACAATAGGTGCCGTAGTAGGCCATTCGGCCCTTCGAGCCAGCACCGCCATTCAATGTGATCATGGCTGATCATCCCCAATCAGTACCCCGTTCCTGCATTCTCCCCATATCCACTGACTGCTATTTTTAAGAGCCCTATCTAGCTCTCTCGAAAGCATCCAGAGAACCAGCCTCCACCGCCCTCTGAGGCAGAGAATTCCACAGACTCACCACTCTGTGAGAAAAAGTGTTTCCTCGTCTCCGTTCTAAATGGCTTACTCCTTACTCTTAAACTGTGGCCCCCCTGTTTCCCTGTTATTCTGGACTCCCCCCAAACTGGTACATCGGGAACCATGCAGTCTTTAAAATGTCTTCCATTGCATGTTTCCTGCATCCATTCAGTTTTAAATGTCTCATTTAGCCACGGTCATAATGCCGTCATTATTGGCAGTCAGTGCATTCTTTCTTTAAGTGCAGAACCATTGTTTCTGAACTAGCGTGTCCAAACCCATAACAATCTTATATGTTTCAATGAGATCCCCTCATCCGTGTACAAGCCCAGCCGCTCCATTTCTCAGCATACGACAGTCCCGCCATCCCGCGAATTAACCTTGTAAGCCTACGCTGCACTCCCTCAATAGCCAGAATGTCCTTCGTTAAATTAGGGGACCAAAACTGCACACAATACTCCAGGTGTGGTCTCACTAGAGCCCTGTACAACTGCAGAAGGACCTCTTTGCTCATGAAGCTCATGAAGCTGCAACATGACTCCCTGACTCTGATACTCAATGCTCCAACCAATGAAAGGTGGCATGCTGTCTGCCTTCCTTACTGCTCTATCTACTTGTGTTCTGGACTTAGATCACAAGATACCTCTGTACATCAATGTTGTTGGGGTCATGTCATTCATTGTATTTGCCCGTACATTTGTTTGGATTAAAACTACAATTTCTGCAGCTGATCTATATCCCGCTGTATAGTTTTGACTACCTTCCTCTCAGTCTGTGACCCCAGCAATATCTGTGTCACTGCAAACTTACTGACCAACCTGTCCACATTTACATCGTGTTACTAACCAACCCATCCATGTTGCCTGACCTGATGAGTCAAAATTGCAGTGTCTGCAGTTACTTGTGTCTCCATCTTCTCTTCAATAATAACCAGATAACCCAAAGATGCAGAGTTGCAGCAGAGAAGGTGAAGGTGTTTGCTTGGAGGAGCTAGACAAGGTTTTGTCTTCTTGAGTATTTAGTCTTTGTCAAAATACCTGTTGTGGAGATGCTGGAGGTGATCTATTGGACAGGAAATATTGGAGAGGCTGAGGATAATTTATCTGCTCCAATTACCCAGGGATGTGCGATGGCAACTCTCATCTTCTGGTCATATACATTGGTGGAAGGATGTCTGAGGATTGACAATCCTTATTCAAGGAGCTGCATACCTCATAATCAATTTAATATTAGAATAATCAGGTAGTTGGGGAGACTTGAAATAAAATAACAATGTATGCAAGAGGCAAACTGTGGCCTAGCTTGAATTTGTTGTTGAAGTAACAAAGATGTTGACAGAGATGCAGAGAAAGTTGGCCATGAAGGTTTTATGAATCGTTTGGCAAAGCTTTTCGTTAAGGAGGTTATTAAAATGGAGTCTCATGGGCTAGGAGTGTGGGCTTGGATAGTCAGTCGTATAGTATAGAAACAGGCCCGCCAGTCCACCCCGACCATGCCAAACCAGCAAGCGCTTATCTACACTAATCCCATTTACCAGCTTGTTCTCACCATTCCATGCACTAATCTGGACACTTGTAAAATTACCTGCCTCCATCGTCCCCTCCGGCAGTACGATCCAGACTCCATCTGTTGAAAAAATCCTTCTCCGCCCCCCACTGAACCTCTTACTTTTCAGCCCAATGTTGTATGGGGAAAATGTTTCCTGTTAACAAATCTATCTACATCACTCAGTTGTTCATGCCTGTGTGAGTCTCCTCTCCT
Organism: Leucoraja erinaceus; assembly: GCF_028641065.1. Lineage (NCBI taxonomy): Eukaryota > Metazoa > Chordata > Chondrichthyes > Rajiformes > Rajidae > Leucoraja > Leucoraja erinaceus. The sequence goes on along the minus strand of NW_026576784.1, from coordinate 333,025 downwards.
CCATGGAAAACAAATGCAATCTAATGCATCTCTTTTACAAATGCAATCATATCCTTCCCACAGTGCAGGGACCAGAACTACACACACTACTCTATCCATGTCCTGGGCAGTGCTGGCCACTCAAGCTCTGGGCTCATTCATAGATGTTGCTAAAGACTAGAGCTCATTCAGACCAGAGTACTTGGTGTGAAGATGTGGCCCAGGGGAGGGATAATGGTGGGTGGGAGACGCCACTGCTTGTGTAGTAGTGAGCGGGAGGACACTGCTGTGTAGTAGTAAGCGGGAGAGACCACTGCTGTGTAGTAGTGAGCGGGAGAGACCACTGCTTGTGTAGTAGTGAGCGGGAGAGACCACTGCTGTGTAGTAGTGGGGAGGCTGAGGGATTTCTGCTTTGAGATTCTGCCTGCACCCAGTAGGGATTAACGGGTCCCTTTCAGAATGGCAGGCAGTGACTAGTGGGGTACCACAAGGCTCGGTGCTGGGACCAGCAGTGACTAGTGGGGTACCGCAAGGCTCAGTGCTGGAACCGCAGCTATATTTACAACATACATCAATGATTTGAATGAAGGGATTCAAAGTAACATTAGCAAATGTGCAGATGACACAAAGCTGGGTGGCAGTGTGAACTGTGAGGAGGATGCAGGGTGACTTGGACAGGTCGGGTGAGTGGGCAGATGCATGGTAGATGCAGTTTAATGCGGATAAATGTGAGTTTATCCACTTGGTGGCAAGAACAAGAAGGCAGATTATTATCTGTATGGTCTCAAGTTAGGAAAAGAGGAAGTACAACAGGATCTGGGGGGTCCTTGTTTATCAGTCACTGAAAGCATGCAGGTACAGCAGGCAGTGAAGAAAGCTAATGGCATGTAGGCCTTCATTGCGAGAGGATTTGAGTTTAGGAACAAGGAGGTCCTTCTGCAGTTATACAGGGCCCTAGTGAGACCTCACCTGGAGTATTGTGTGCAGTTTTGGTCTCAAAACTTTAGGAAGGACATTCTTACTATTGAGGGAGTGCAGCGTAGGTTTACAAGTATATTCCCGCAATGGCGGGACTGTCATATGCTGAGAGAATGGATCGACTGGGCTTGTATTCACTGGAATTTAGAAGTATGAGAGGGGATCTTATCGAAACATGAAATTCTTAGAGGATTGGACAGGCTAGATGCATGAAAAATGTTCCCGATGTTGGGGGAGTCCAGAACCAGGGGCCACAGTTTAAGAATAAAGGGTAGGCCATTTAAGACTGAGATGAGGAAAAATCTTTTTCACCCAGATGGTTGTGAATCTGGGATTCTGCTGCAGAAGGCCCTTGTTTCCATGTGCAGTGGTTTCTGATGTGACACTGTGGTAATGACCAGTTAGGTGGCCTGACTCTCCGAGGTGCTTCCTCCAATAAAATGCTTCCAGCCAAGTAGTGCCGTCACAGGTTTGAGGTTAGTGTCTGGGCCGGATGACTGGATCACTGTAGTGTACAAATAACAGGTCCTGAAGATTCCCTGCTCTGCAGTGTGCACTGGTCTTCACAAAGGTCACACAGCCCCAGGACATGCCAACGGGTGGTCTCCTGAACCCCCCATCTAAATGCTGTGTGAATGTGTGGCCACTGCTTGCTGCAATCACCACCTCCCTGTACAGTACAGTCATCCACATTGCCACCTCAGTCCTGCCTGCACTGTAGATTAATCTGTTGCTTCTCTCTTTGCATCCAGTGATGGGAGTTCCACACGGCCTCGTCTGCTCCGACTGCCAGACCTTTGCCACTGTCTCGCAGAGAGCTGGGTGGCCTTTCACCTCTACTTGAAGGAAGTGCTGGAGTACAAGAGGCAGAACCCGGGCAAGGTGGGTCATGCTACCAAGAAGGTGTGCACGTGCGTGCGTAAGTGTGCGCGCGTAAGTGTTTGCCTACGTGTGCGTGTGCGAACATCTGTGTGTGCGTGCGTACGTGTGCTCACGTGTGCGTGCGTGTATGCGGGCGTACGTGTGCGTACGTACATGTGTGCACGTCCGTACGTGTGCGTACATGTGTGTGCTTGCCCGTGTACGTGCGTGCATATGTGTGTGTGCGTGCATATGTGTACGCGTTTGCGTGCGTACGTGTGTGTGCGCGCGTGTTCGTGTGCGTACGTGTGCTGGCGCGTGTGTGCGTGCACGTACAAGTGTGCGTACGTGTGTGTGCGCGTACATGTGCTTGCGTACATGCGCATGTGTACGCGCGTGCGTGCATACGTGTGTGTGCTCGTGTCAGATGTGACGGGACGGAGTGGCGTTGCAGGCTGAACTACACAAGCAGCGAGTGAGGAGGGTGGGAGTTCTCCTCACTGCATGGACCCCTGCCTTGTGGGTTTGTGATTGGCAGCTTGGTGCCTTGTCGTCACTGACTTTGCATCCTCTGCCCATTTTCTCAGTTCTGTCTGAAGATGTGCATTGGCTGTTCAGCAACGGCTGCGATCGGACACTATATTCCTGGAATCATGATATCCTACATCTTCAGTGAGTATGTTTATCCCAAGGGAATATCCATATTGTAGAGCTAGACAAGCCAGGCTGGGAATTACAATAATCCCATCATTGTAGCAAAACTGGGTAGCAGCTGGCTATTACCTCCCCCAGCAAGACAGCAGCATTGCACGCTGGTGTGAACAGCTGGAGCCTGTTCTGCTGCAGACGCCAGGGTCAGAGCCGTGTGCTCCAGGGGTCCGTGTGCTCCAGGGGTCGGGGTCAGGGTCAGAGCCGTGTGCTCCAGGGGTCAGGGTCAGAGCCGTGTGCTCCAGGGGTCAGGGTCAGAGCCGTGTGCTCCAGGGGTCAGTGTCAGAGCCGTGTATCCCCAGGGTGGTGGTCCCCTCTCACTGTGTGGAACAGGGGCGGGGTATTCAGAGCCGTCTCTAACTAGGGGACGATGGGGCAGTGTCAGTAGATGTTGTCTACAGGGGTCAGTGTCAGAGCCGTGTGCTCCAGGGGTCGGGGTCAGAAGCTCAGACTATGTGGGGTCCAGGGTGAGCAGGGCAGAGCCGTGTGCTGATCGGGGAGGGTTAGGGTCAGTTTGGAGCCCTGTGCTCCAGGGGTGGGCCGTGGGTCAGTGCCGTGTGCACTCAAGGGTACTTGGTCAGAATCAGGCCGTGTTGTTCCACATGGGGTCGGGGTCAGGGTCAGAAGTCGTGTGTGGTCCAGGGTGAAGTGGGTCACTGGGTCAGAGCCGTGTGCTCCAGGGGTCGGGGTCAGGGTCAATGGCTCCAGGGGAGAATATTCAGAGCCGTGTGCTAGAGGAACAGGTAGGGGTCAGGAAGGTGAGTCGCTGGGCTCCAGGGGCCATCAGTCAGAGCCGTGTGCTTCAGGGTCCGGGGTCAGAGCCGTGTGCTTCAGGGGTCAGGAGTCGGGGTCAGAGCCGTGTGCTCCAGGGGTCAGGGTCAGAGCCGTGAAAAGCTCCAGGGCGTGATGGTCAGCTGTGTGGTCCAGGACCAGGTTTAGAGCCGTGTGCTCCAGGGAGTTTTCAGTTTCAGTCCGGTTCCCGGTGCAGAGCCATGTGCTCCAGGGGTCAGGGTCACATGATCAGGGTCGTGTGCTCCAGGGGTCAGGATCATGATGAGGTGTAACGTTAGGGGGTCAGGGTCAGGGTCAGAATCAAGAATGTGCTCCAGGGACATCAAAGAGGTAGCCGTGTGCAGCAGGGGTCAGGGTCAGGGTCAGAGCCGTGTGCTCCAGGGGTCAGGGTCAGAGCCGTGTGGTCCAGGGGGCAGGGTCAGAGCCGTGACCCCCGAGGGGTCGGGGTCAGGGTCAGAGCCATGTGCTCCAGGGGTCAGGGTCAGTGTCAGAGCCGTGTGCTCCAGGGGTCGGGGTCAGATCTCAGAGACGTGTGCTCCAGGGGTCAGGGTCAGAGCCGTGTGCTCCAGGGGTCAGGTCAGAGGATCGTGGAGCTCCAGGGGTCAGGGTCAGGGTCAGAGCCGTGTGCTCCAGGGGTCAGGGTCAGAGCCCGTGTGCTCCAGGGGTCAGGGTCAGAGCCGTGTGCTCCAGGGGTCGGGGTCAGGGTCAGAGCCGTGTGCTCCAGGGGTCGGGGTCAGAGCCGTGTGCTCCAAGGGTCGGGGTCAGGTGTCGGACAGGTCACGGCCAGGTGCTCCAGGGCAGGTGTCAGAGACAGGTGCTCGGACAGGTGCTCAGGGTCAGGGTCAGAGCCGTGTGCTCCAGGGGTCAGGGTCAGAGCTCGGGCAGGTACACGGGTCAGGGTCAGAGGGCAGGTGCACGGACAGGTCGGGGGCAGGGTCAGAGACAGGTACTCGGGGCCGGGGCATGGACAGAGCCGTGTGGTCCAGGGGCAGGGTCAGAGACCGGTGCTCGGGGGTCAGGTCAGGTGCCGTGTGCTCCAGGGGCCGGGGTCAGAGCCGTGTGCTCCAGGGGTCAGGGTCAGAGCAGTGTGCTCCAGGGCAGGTCACGGTCAGGTACAGGGCCGTGTGCACGGGCAGGTGCAGGGGACAGGTACAGGGTCAGAGCCGGACAGTGCTCCAGGGGTCAGGGTCAGAGCCGTGTGCTCCAGGGGTCGGGGTCAGAGCCGTGTGCTCCAGGGGTCGGGGTCAGAGCCGTGTGCTCCAGGGGCTGGTGGCAATAATATATATCCCCACCACACTGTGGTATCGGCCCCTCTCACTGCACGGAACAGAGGCCGGGTATTCAGGCAATCTCTAACTAAGAGGACTGATGGGGGCAGTGTAGTAGATGTTGTCTACATGGACTTTAGCAAAGCCTTTGAACAGGTCCTGCATGGTAAGCTAGCCTAGAAGCTTAGACTATGTGGGGTCCAGAGTGAGCTGGGCAGTTTGGAGTGTTGATAGGGGAGGGTTATTTTCAGTTTGGAGGCCTGTGACCAGTGGTGTGTCGTGGGATCAGTGCCGAGTCCACTCTTGTTTGTACTTGATTTGAATGGCGGTGTTGTTCACATGGTGGGTAACTTTATGGATGACCCAAGTCAGTGTGTGGTGCAGAGTGAAGTGGGTTACTGTGACAACAAGTGTAAACGGGGCAGGACATACAAAGTCAATGGCAGGTTGTGGAGAATATTGAGCGGAGAGTGCTAGAGGAACATGAAGGTGATGAGCTGGGCTTGGCTCCATCAGTCAGGGCAGTGTGCAGGATTGGATGTCATCTTGGTTCTACACGTCATTGTTGAGATGACACAGAGTATTTTTCGTAGTTCTGTTTGCCCAACTATTGGAAGGAAGTCATTCAGCTGAAAAGATTCACATGGACGTCACTGGAATTGGTAGGCGTGAGTTTTCAGTTTCAGTCTAGTTTATTGTCCCGTGTGCCGAGGTACAGTGAAAAGCTTTTGTTGCGTGCTAACCAGTCAGCGGAAAGACAATACATGATTACAATCAATCGATTTACATTGTACAGATACATGATGAGGGAATAACGTTTAGTGCAAGGTAAAGCCAGCAGAGTCCAATCAAGAATAGTCCGAGGGACGTCAAAGAGGTAGATAGTATCGGGAGTCAAAGTAAGGACAGATCTGAAAGACGTGTAAAAAGATCATAGTTTTGGGAGAACGTGGGAAGGTCATGTCTCTTGTCACTGGATCATAGGAGCTGAAGGGTGGCCGTGTAAGGATATAACATCATGAGGGGAGAAGAAGAAAGTGGAAGACACTTGGACAGGTACACGGACAGGTGCACCGGACAGGTGTGCGGACAGGTGCACCAGACAGGTACGCGGGCAGGTACACGGACAGGTGCGCGGGCAGGTACACGGACAGGTGCTCGGGCAGGTACACGGGCAGGTACACGGGCAGGTGCACGGACAGGTGCTCGGGCAGGTACACGGACAGGTGCTCGGGCAGGTACACGGACAGGTACACGGGCAGGTACACGGACAGGTGTGCGGACAGGTGCTCGGGCAGGTACACGGGCAGGTGCAGGTACACGGACAGGTGCGCGGGCAGGTGCACGGGCAGGTGCTCGGGCAGGTACACGGGCAGGTACACGGACAGGTACACAGGTGCTCAGGTGCTCGGACAGGTGCACGGGCAGGTACACGGACAGGTGGGCGGGCAGGTACACGGGCAGGTACACGGACAGGTGCAGTGGGAAATGGGCCACACTCGGGCAAATGGGACGAGCTCAGATAGACATCTGGTCAGTGTGGACAGTTTGCGTGACTGACCGATCAAACAGGACAACCAGGCATTGGCTGGGATGGGGGGGAAGATCCAGGCTGTGGGTGGGGATTGTTCAAATGTCATTCTCTGATTCTCTGCTGTTTGTTGCAGTCCTGAGTCTGCTGCTGTGGCCCCTGGTGGTTTATCACGAGCTCATTCAGAGGATGTACACGGGTTTGGAACCTGTGTTAATGAAACTGGACTACAGCATGAAAGGCAGCACTGAGCACCGTCAGAGAGACAGGAAGAGTAAGTCATGCTCGCCCTTCACAGTTAATGTACGACTGAGCCTCGTGAAACGTGCCGCATCTTGTGGCTAAAAGTGGTGCTGACACTATCCTGGAGCCTTGCTTGCTGCCACAGAATCTCCTGCCTCTACCCCCAACTAACGGGCCTCCTGTCACTATTGCTCTGCCCCTCTCCACCCTTCTACCACACTGCCCCCCAGAGTCAGACTCCATGCCACTGCTGTCCCCAGACCAGACATGCCACCAACAGTGTCCCGAGGATCATATCTATACCCCGCTGTGTAGAAAGGAACTGCAGATGCTCGTATATCAAAGATCGACAAAATGCTGGAGTAACTCAGTGGGTCAGGCAGCTTTTCTGGAGAAAAAGGATGAGTCCATACTATCTCTTCATTCACAGTCCCATTACAGCCGTATAGTAATCAGGCACGGAAACTGGACATTCAGCCCAACTTGCCCACGCAGACAAAGATGCCCCATCTACACTAGTCATATCTGCCTGCATTTGGCCCATAACCATCTAAACCTTTCCAAATATCTCAAATGTTCTAGTACCTGCCTCAACTATCCCCTCTGGCAGCTTGTTCTATACACCCATCACTCTGTGTGGAAAAAGTTGCCCCTCAGATTACCTCTCACCTTAACCCTGTATCCTCTAGTTCTTGATTCCACTACTTTGGGGGTAAAGACCGTCCTGTGCTCAAGGAATAATGTCCTGGCCTCTCGAGCTCTGGCTCTTGTTCCAGCAACATCCTCACAAATCTTCAACTTAAAACATCCTTGCTTTATCAGGGTGCTTTCCCATAACAATCTCCTTCACACCCTGCACCCTCATCTCACCACTGTTAGTCTGTGTATCATTTGTCCAGTTTTTCACCATTTATTTTCACCTTGTTCCTCACCCATGCTCTAACGCCGTTTCTGCTCTCCCCACACGGCTCCAGATCTCATGTCCAGGACTGTAGATGCTAGTTTACACGGGAGATAGACAGTTTAGTTGCTAATCTCAAGGACTTTGTTGCTGTTTGTGGTTTGTGTGTTTCAGAGAAGTTGCTGGTGAAAGCGGAGAGTTGTGATGAGCCGACGGCTGAGACGGAGAGCGAGAGTGAGGCCGAACTTTCCTGCTTCAACCCCAAGGTATTGGTCTGCTCACAGGTTCCGCAGCCTGCAGTGCAGCACTGGATGCGCACAGATCTGTGGCACTCTTGCAGCCGTGGATGCGCACAGATCTGTGGCACTCCTGCAGCTCTGGACACGCAAAGATCTGTGGCACTCATGCATCCGGGGATGCTCACAGATATGTGGCACTCATGCAGCTGTGGATGCGCACAGATCTGTGGCACTCATGCAGCTGTGGATGCGCACAGATCTGTGGCACTCGTGCAGCCGTGGATGCAGAGATCTGTGGCACTCATGCAGCTGTGGATGCTCATAGATATGTGGCACTCATGCAGCTGTGGATGCAGAGATCTGTGACACTCATGCAGCCGTGGATGCAGAGATCTGTGGCACTCATGCAGCCGTGGATGCTCACAGATTTGTGGCCGTCATGCATAGAAACATAGAAACATATAAATTAGGTACAGGAGTAGAGGCCATTCGGCCCTTCGAGCCTGCACCGCCATTCAATATGATCATGGCTGATCATCCAACTCAGTATCCCGTACCTGCCTTCTCTCCATACCCCCTGATCCCCTTAGCCACAAGGACCACATCTAACTCCCTCTTAAATATAGCCAATGAACTGTGCCTCAACTACCCTCTGTGGCAGAGAGTTCCAGAGATGCAGCTGTGGATGCGCACAGATCTGTGGCACTCATGCAGCTACTTATTTACATCATCACCACAACATTCTCGTTAATTAGCAGCAATGATTGTGCTGAATTAACCTTTAACCTCAAGGTTAGCAATCTCTGCCCTGATGCTAGATTTCACCATTTATTGGGAATTGCTTTTTGGAACTGGTAAGATTTAGTATGAAACATAGACAATAGGTGCAGGAGTAGGCCACTCGGCCCTTCTAACCAGCGCCGCCATTCAATATGATCATGGCTAATCATCTCAAATCAGTACCCCGTTCCGGCTTTCTCCCCATATCCCTTGATTCCTTTAACCCTAAGAGCTAAATCTAACTCTCTCTTGGAGACATCCAGTGAATCGGCCTCCACTGCCTTCTGTGGCAGAGAATTCCACAGATTCACAACTCTCTAGGTGAAAAAAGTTTTTCCTCAACTCGGTCCTAAATGGCTGACCCCTTATTCTTAACCTGGTACTGGACTCCCCCAACATCGGGAACATGTTTCCTGCATCTAGCCTGTCCAATCCTTTAAGAATTTTTAATGTTTCAATAAGACTCCCTCTCATCCTAAATTCCAGTGAATATAAGCCAAATCGATCCATTCTTTCATCGTATGTCAGTCCCACCATCCCGGGAATTAACCTGGTGAACCTACGCTGCACTCCCTCAATAGCAAGAATGGCAGGAGAAAGGTATGGGATGTGATGATGGGGGTATTGGAGTGAAGGTTTGTATTGGTGGCCCTGTGGGCAGTGCTGTGCCTGCTGTGTGATTGCTGGTGTGTGATGGACACTCATGTTGATAAGTGACGGGAGCAGAACCAGGCCATTCGGCCCATCAAGTTGACTCTGCCATTCAATCATGGCTGATCTATCTATCTCCCCCCCTCTCCCCCTCTCTCTCTCTTCCCCCCCCCCCCCCCCCCCCCGCCCGCCCTGATGCTTACAGGTGGATGTCAGGACGACAGCTCTGGCCTTTGCGATCACGGACTCTGAGTTATCAGATGAGGAGGCTTCCATCCTGGAGAGCGGGGGATTCACCGTGTCGCGAGGAACAACGCCGCAGCTTTCTGATGTGTCAGAAGGTAAGGCGGGGTCCGGACATTTACACAACCTCTGCCCATCAAGACAGCTCCCCCACCCACCCAGCACCCCAGTCTGACACACTGCTCCGTCCAAGGACAGCCCAACGTTACCATCTCATTCTCTGTGGGAACGCCCTCATACTGCAGTCAACCGCGTTCAACATTCACCACCCCCTCTCATCACCAAAACAGGAAAGGATTCTCACAACCCAACCATATAAACACTGGAGAAGGGTCTGGACAGGAAACGTCGCCCACTCCTTCTCTCCAGAGATGCTGCCTGTCTCGCTGAGTTACAACAGCATGTTGTCTCCATGGTGTAAACCAGCATCCTTTGTGGACCTGTGTGTGTGTGTGGGCCTGTGTGTGTCTGTTTGGGCCTGTGTGTGCGTGTGTGCCCGTGGGCCTGTGTGCGTGTGGGTGTGTGTGTGTGGGGGTGTGTGTGGGTGTGGGTGTATGTGTGTGTGGTTGTGCATGTGTGTTTGTGTGTGTGTACGTATGTGTGTGCAGGTTTGTGTGTGTGTGCCTGTGCGTGTGTGTGTGCGTGTGGGGGACCTGTGCGTGTGTGTGTGGGGTCTGTGCGTGTGGGCCTGTGTGTGTGTGGGCCTGTGTGTGTGGGCCTGTGCGTGTGTGTGTGTGGTGGGCCTGTGTGTGTGTGTGGCCTGTGTGTGTGCTGTGTGTGTGTGGGCCTGTGCCCGTGTGTGTGTGTGTGTGTGTGCCGTGTGTGTGTGTGTGTGGGGGACCTGTGCGTGTGTGTGTGCGCGGGTGGGCCTGTGCACGCGTGGGCCTTTGTGCACGTGGGCCTGTGTGTGCGTGGGGGCCTTGTGTGTGTCTGTTTGGGCCTGTGTGTGTGTGTGTGTCCGTGGGCCTGTGTGTGGGGCCTGTGTGCATGCGGGGGCCTGTGTGCGTGTGGGTGTGTGTGTGTGTGCGTGCGGGGACCTGTGTGCGTGTGTGTGTGTGCGTGCGGGGGCCTGTGCGCGGGTGGGCCTGTGTGTGCGTGGGGGCCCGTGCGCGCGGGGGCCTGTGTGTGTGCGCGTGGGGACCTGTGTGTGTGCCCGTGGACCTGTGTGTGGGGCCTGTGTGTGTGTGTGGGCCTGTGTGCGTGTGGGCCTGTGCGTGTGCGTGTGTGTGTGCATGCGTGCATGCATGTGTGCGCGCGGACCTGTGTGTGTGCGTACAAGATACATTTATTCGTCACATGTGCCAGATGGCACTGTGAAATGAAATCCCCATACAGCCATACAATAATAATAAAGGACACAGCACACGATAGAATTTAACATAAAACATCCACACACAGCAGAATCAGAGTTTTCCCACTGTGTGGGAAGGCACCAAAGTCAGTGTGCGCACGCGTGTGCACTTGGGGGCCTGTGTGTGTGCGCGCGCGTGGGGGCCTGTGTGTGTGGGCCTGTGTGTGCGTGTGTGTGTGTTTGGGGTCCTGTGTGTGCGCGTGTGTTTTAGGAGCCTGTTTGTGTGTGTGTGCTTGGGGGCCTGTGTGTGTGTTTGGGGGGCCTGTGTGTGTGTGTGTGTGTTTAGGAGCCTGTTTGTGTGTGTGTGTGTTTGGGGGCCTGTGTGTGTGTTTGGGGTCCTGTGTGTGGGCGTGTGTTTAGGGGCCTGTTTGTGTGTGTGTGCTTGGAGGCCTGTGTGTGTGTGTGTTTGGGGTCCTTGTGTGTGTGTGTGTGTGTGTGTGTGTGTGTGTGTGTGTGTGGGGGTTGTGTGTGTGTGTGTGTTGTGGTGTGTTTGGGGGCCTGTGTGTGTGTGTGTGTGTGTGTGGTCCTGTGTGTGTGTTTGGGGGCCTGTGTGTGTGTGTGTGTGTGTGTTGTGTGCGAGGCCTGTGTGTGTTTGTGTCTGTGTGTATGTGGGTGTCCATGTGTGTGTGTGTGTGTGTGTGTGTGTGTGTGTGTGTGTGGGTGTGTGTGTGTGTGTGTAGGTGTGTGTGCGTGTGTGTGTGTGTGTGTGTGTGTGTGTGTGTGTGTGTGTGTGTGGGGGTGTGTGTGTGTGTGTGTTTGGGGGCCTGTGTGTGTGGGGTCCTGTGTGTGTGTGGGGGCGTGTGTGTGTGTGTGTGGGCCTGGGTGTGTGGGTCGCTGGGGCTCCAGCTTTCACCCTGCTTGTGTTTCCAGACCTGGAGCGCCAGAGTATCCACAGTGAACCAGAGGAGGCCTTTGCCAGGGACCTGGCTGAGTTTCCATCGGTGGAAGAGCTGTCTGGTGACGGGAGCCCGTCTCACGGCATTGCCCGACTTGCGGCTCGAGACTCGCCCTTCTTCACCGACGCCCTCACCTCCCCCCTGCACTTTGTGAACTCGCACTTCAATGGGAGCCAGGCCCGGAGGAGCCAGCCCTCAACGCTGGGCTCCGCTCTACACGGCTTCAGTGAGGAGATGGTGGCCTCTGCCCTCAGCACTGTAGTACAGAACACGCTGACCTCCTTTCTGTCCGGCCATCTGACCGACGGCCATACACACAGCTCCGAGCTGCTGCCCGCCCAGCCAGACCAGAGCCTGCACCTCCAAACAGCGGCTGCAGGGCTGGGGCTGGGACTCGGCTCAGAGCCACCTCTACACGAAGAGCTGGATGACTTTGAGCTACTCGACCAGGGCGAGCTGGAGCAGATGGACACAGAGCTGGGCCTGGAGGAGGGGGGCCGACTGGGGAGTGGGCAAGCCGGCCCCTCACAGCCCACGCCGACCGGACCACAGGATGACAGCTAGTGACACTGACCGCCCGCGCTCTGGTCATAGCGTGGCATGGAGCCCAGCATGTGGTCCCAGCCCCGCCCTCAATGTAGCCCCGCCCCCAACTGTAGCCCCGCCCATCCCTGTAGCCCCGCCCCCTCACTAAACCCCACCCCTCGATGTGAGCCCCGCCCCTCAATGTACCCCCGCCCCTCGCTCGCCTGTAGCCCCGCCCCTCGTTAACCCCGCCCCCTCACTGTAGCCCCGCCCCTCGCTGTAGCCCCGCCCCCTCCCTGTAGCCCCCGCCCCCTCACTGTAGCCCCACCCCCTCACTGTGGCCCCGCCCCTCACTGTACCTCGCCCCCTCACTGTAGCCCCGCCCCCTCACTGTAGCCCCACCCTAACCCCTGCTCCCTCAGTATAGCCCTCCCTCACTGTAACCCCACCCCCGCACTGTAACCCCGCCCCCACAGTGGCCCCGCCCCCTCACTGTAACCCCGCCCCCCACAGCCCCGCCCCCTCACTGTAGCTGCTCCTGCTCCGTGTGTGTATGTGTGTGGGCTGCTCTGTCAGCATGTGACCCCGGTCCCCAGTCCCGTGTCGTGTGGTGTCAGTCAGTGTGTCCGTCTGTCAGTGAGTGCAATGTCCCCCAGTCTGTCCCCTCACCCCATCCCAGCGACACCCCTGCGTCCAGACCCCCGGCATTCCCCCCACCGTGTCTCCCCCCCTTCCCATGGGGTAGCAAACTGCATCCCTCACACTCGCTCTGCCCTCCCTCGGCTACCTGTGACTGGCCCCCTGTGGAGGTGCCCTGCGGTGTGTGGGCCCCCCAGACCCCACACCCACCTGCCCCCATCTCCACCACCACCCCCCCCTGCCCCCCCCCCACTTCCCCACCCCCCCCATCCCATGCCCCCATCTCACCACCCCCCACCCACTCCCCCACCCCCACCCCCCCCCTCATGCCCCTGTCTCCACCACCACTCCCCACCCCTCCCGTTCCCCAATCTCCCCTGCCCCCCCCCCAATCTCATGCCCCCATCTCCACCACCACCCACTGCCCCCACTCCCCATCCCCCCCAATCTCATGCCCCTGTCTCCACCTCCACCCCATCTCACGGCCCCATCTCCCCCACACGTACTGCGAGGGGCCACTGTCCAGAGGCATAGGTCCAAGCCTCGTCCCGGCCCCGGGGTCTGAGGTAAACAGGCCGAGGGTGGTCCCACAGCCCTAGGGGAGGGGGGGGGCTGCTGACTCTGGTCCCTGCTCTCACTGCACCTGCAGAAAACCTGGGGCCCAGGGTCGGGAGCACAGCTTGGGATCGGGATAGTGATCGACCGTTCCGGGCCTGGGACCGGGATTGGGAACGTCGGCACAGAGCGATGGAGAGTTAAGTGGGCACGGTAGGATTTGGAACGCTGGGGTCTGGGATTGTAGACGGGAAGCCAGGATACTGGGATGAGGCAGAGAATCCCACAGATCCACAACCCTGGGTGAAGAAGTTCTTCCTCATCTGACAGGGAGGAGGATGCTGCCCTGTGGGGGTGAGACCAGACCGTGTGGGGTCAGGCTGGTCCATGTGGGGGGGTGAGGCCGTGTGGGGTCAGGCAGGTCCATGGGGGGGGGGGGGGGAGGTCGGGCCGTGTGGGGGTGAGGCTGGACTGTGGGGGGTCAGGCCGGACCGTGTGGGGGTCAGTCAGGTCCATGGGGGGGGGGGGGGAGGCAGGGCCATGTGGGGGTGAGGCATGGGGGGTGTGGGGGGGGTGAGTGTGTGTCAGGCAGGTGATGGGGGGAGGGGGAGGGGTCGGGCCATGTGGGGGGGTGAGGCTGGACTGTGGGGGGGGGGGGGGGGTGTCCGTGTAAGCCTCCCTCTCTCGGGCTGCTCTGGACGCAGGGTCCAGGTTAATGGTTTTATTTGAATGTTGTGAAATACTGTTTTCAGTGTAATATAAAATAATTATTTAATGTTTATTCATGTTTACATCCGAGAGAGAAATCAGTAAACAGCCGTTGAGTGTTCACTCTCTCCCCTTCCCCCGTCCCCATCACTCTCTCCCCTTCCCCCGTCCCCCCTTTGGCTCCCAACGCTCCCCATTCGTGCTCGCCCGCCCGCCTGCCCCCTCTAGTTCCCACATCGCCCCCTCCCTCGTTGTCAGGGTGGGGAGGGTGCGTTAGACAGACTCAGCATTGGTGTGATGAGGGGGAGATTCTTGTGGATGAATGGTGCTGGCTGAGACAGGCCGCCTTCTAATGAGGGGAGCCGGGTGGGACATAGTTCACCCGACAGCCCGGTTATTAAATGAAACATATTTATTGATCTAATCATCTAGGCAGTACAGGTAGACGGGCCTTCCCCTCTCACCACCTGCTTATTACTGCACATAATATACAAGCATTTTTCTACTTAACTGTAGTAAAGAATGTGTAAACAAATAACATGGCTCAGAATTTCCTTGCTCAATCCTAAAGGGGAACGTTGATGTGGGTGTGGGGCTTGTCAATGGTGCAGTGAGGAGCCACTGGTGTCTGATGTGGAGTAGGTGGGCTGATGCAAGGAAGTCTTCACAATGATGAAGAGCGAAAAGGAACCCAGTCCCTTGGTGGAAGAGTCGGTGCTGTCTGTACGGAGTTTGACCACACTCCCCGTGACCATGTAGAAACTAGGTGCAGGAGGACGCCATTCGGCCCTTCGATCATTCATTGTGATCATGGCTGATCGTCCCCAATCAATAACCCCTGCCTGCCTTTTCCCCATATCCCTTGACTCCACTAGCCCCTAGAGCTCTATCTAACTCTCTCTTAAATCCATCCAGTGACTTGGCCTCCACTGCCCTGTGACAGGGAATTCCATAAATTCACAACTCTCTGGGTGAAAACGTTTGTTCTCACCTCAGTCTTAAATGACCTCCCTTTTATTCTAAGACTGTGGCCCCTGGTTCTGGACTTGTCCCACATTCCAAAGGCATCCAGGCTTGTGGGTGAATTGGCTTCTGTAAATTGTCTGTAATGTGTCGAATAACTCTGGTGTGTGGGTGAGCATTAGTCAGTGTGGAATCAGTGGGCTGAAGGGCCTGTTTCCACACTATCTCTAAATTAAACCTCTATAGCACGGTGACCAGAACTGCCAACAGTCCAACCAACGTGTAAGAAGGGACTGCAGCTGCTGATTTAAACCGTAGACACAAAAAGCTGGAGTAACTCAGCGGGACAGGCAGCATCTCTGGAGAGAAGGGATGGGTGACGTTTTGGGTCGAAACCCTTCACCAGTCTGAATCGTCACCCATTCCTTCTCTCCAGATGCTGCCTATCCCGCTGAGTTACTCCAGCTTTTTGTGTCTATCTGCTGTTTGTGCACCCGGAACTTGATATCCCAATTCCTATGCTCCGGCTGGTGAAGACAAACCAACCTTATGCTCGAGGAGCTGTTTACTCCAAGATCCTGCAGTCCAATGACACTCCAGGGCACTGGAATTGATTACGTCCTGGCCTGATAAATCATCCACAATCCATCACGAATTAAATCCCATCTGCCATTCCTTTGCCCACTTGCTCTAGATACTGTTGTAACAAGGCTCAGTCTGAAGGGTCTCAACCCGAAACGTCACCCATTCCTTCTCTCCAGATGCTGCCTGTCTCGCTGAGTTACTCCAGCACTTTGTCTATCTTTGGTGTAAACTAGTATCTAGTTGCTTCCTACACGTGACATTAAGCGAACCTTCTTTGCCAACACCGCTGCATATTTCCCAATCACATATTCTTTTCCATATCATAGGATGAACAATAGCGGCCAGCAGCGATCCCTGCATCGCACCGCTGTTTACATGGCCCTCCACTTCCTCTCTGAGACTAATCCATCAATCCAATTCTGCATTGCATGTATTCTAAATTTGTGGACCAGCCTCCCATGCAGTATCTTGTCAAAGGCCCAACTAACGTCATGTTGACGATGTCTACAGCCCTGCTCTGTCACCTCAAATAACTCACGTATGCATTATAATTTCCCATGCACAAATACATGCTGACTAAACCGAACCAGTCCTTCCCTTTCCAACCCCAAATAAATCTCTTCTATTGCAGCAACTTCCCCATTAAGACCCACAGCCTTGTGGACAGACATCCTTCAGTCTTCTAGCCCCTTGGCTAATTAATAGTCATAGAAGCAGGCCCTTCATTCCAACATGTCCATGTTTAACAGCCTGTACTCACTTGCAATATCCTTACAAACCTTTCCAATCCAGGTTGTGTCTTTTAACTGTTATAATTGTATCCAACTAAAATAATTGATATAAATAAGAAGAAATGATGGACCCAGTATCATCCATGATCCAAAACGTTCTTGTACCTGGTCTGCCCCCGAGATTTATTCATCTTGATGTGTTTCAAGTCAACAATGTTGATGTTTCAGGATATCATTAAACTAACCCGTGCAGTTGTGCTGCTCATTCCTACTGTTGCCTGTTACATGCTGTGCATACCAACACCTC
Source organism: Leucoraja erinaceus (assembly GCF_028641065.1). Classification (NCBI taxonomy): domain Eukaryota; kingdom Metazoa; phylum Chordata; class Chondrichthyes; order Rajiformes; family Rajidae; genus Leucoraja; species Leucoraja erinaceus. The sequence goes on along the minus strand of NW_026576784.1, from coordinate 316,591 downwards.
CAACCTCGAGTAAACTTCCTGCAAGGCCTTTCGTTCCGTTCCAGTTGAGAGGTGTCCAGTGGAACAAGTTGTTGGTGAACCCCTGAATCTTTTCCAAAGGCTGCCTGAGCCCAGGGCTTCCAGTAGGTGCTGATTCACTTCTGCAATGCTTGGATTTCTGTGAGAAGGAACTCGTGCAACAGGCCCCTGGCTTGGTATTACTTCCTGCCGCAAACCAGATCTGGGAGAACACATCACCTTCTCCTGCATGAAGGTCAGTGTTAGGGCTAATCCGAATGCGACAAGGACCAGAGAGCAATCTCCAGACACTACAAACCCCACAACAAGGCAAGCCAGGGTCCTGCTCTCCCCATTACAAACCCCTCAACAAGGCAGGCCAGGGCCCTGCCCTCCACCATTACAAACCCCACCACAAGGCAAGCCAGGGCCCTGTCCTCCCCATTACAAACCCCACCACAAGGCAGGCCAGGGTCCTGCCCTCCCCCATTACAAACCTCCACCACAAGGCAGGCCAGGGTCCTGCCCTCCCCCATTACAAACCTCCACCACAAGGCAGGCCAGGGCCCTGCCCTCCACCATTACAAACCCCACCACAAGGCAGGCCAGGGCCCTGCCCTCCACCATTACAAACCCCACCACAAGGCAGGCCAGGGCCCTGCCCTCCACCATTACAAACCCCACCACAAGGCAGGCCAGGGCCCTGCCCTCCAGCCAAACCCCACCACAAGGCAGGCCAGGGCCCTGCCCTCCCCCATTACAAACCCCACCACAAGGCAGGTCAGGGCCCTTGTCTCCCCATTATACATTCTCCAGCTTTGTGTCTGGATGGGAAATAAATAGCCGGAGGTGGTAGTGGTTTTATTACACTTTAATTAACAGCTTCGATGACATACACGAGATATTCCCAGTAGATGTTCACTGATCCTTTAATTCCCGGAGGCGACGGATGGCAGACTTCACTGTCACAGCCGAGGTGGTGCTGGGGTGGGAAAGACAAGACCATCAGAGAGAGGCAGACACCATCATTCCCCCAGCCAGACCCCCCTGAACATTCCATACGGGCAGCAGAAGACCCCCCCCCCCCCCCCCCCTCACCATCAGTGCAAATGGACAGTGGGCACAGACATGCGGGGCAGAAGAGCCCATCTCCAGGTATGGTCTGTGTGACCACATCAAAGTTCCGCTCAACCACCAGTGTGCGTCAGGATTATCTATTGCACAGAAACATAGGTGGCAGAGTCGGCCCTTCGAGTCAGCATCGCTATTCAATATGATCATGGCTGATCATCTAAAATCAGTACCCCGTTCCTGCTTTTCCTCCATATCCCTTGATTCCTTTAGCCCTGAGAGGTAAATCTAACCCCTTGAGGTACCCCACTAGTCGCTGCCTGCCATTCTGAAAAGGACCCCTTATTTCCTACTCTTCTTTCTATCTGCCAACCAGTTCTCTGTGTCAATACCCTACCCCCAATACCATGTGCTCTAATCTCGTGTGGGATCTTGTCAAAGGCTTTTTGAAAGTCCAAATACACCACATCCACTGGCTCTCCCTTATCCATTCTACTTGTTACATCCTCAAAAAATTCCAGAAGATTAGTCAAGCATGATTTCCCCTTCATATATCCATGTAGACTTTGACCGATCCCGTCACTGCTATCCAAATGTGCTGCTATAACATCTTTAATAATCAACTCCAGCATCTTCCCCACCACCGATGTAAGGATAACTGGTCTATAATTCCCTGTTTTCTCTCTCCCTCCTTTCTTAAAAAGTGGAGTTACATTGGCTACCCTAATCCACAGGAACTGATCCTGAATCTATAGAACATTGGAAAATGATCACCAATGCATCCACGATTTCTAGGGCCACTCCTTGAGTACTCTGGGATGCAGACCATCAGGCCCTGGGCAAGTGAGAATTTCATTCTTCTATCCATATGACAATAAAACACTCTTGTTTTATTGCCTTCAGTTCCAACAGTTTACCCAAAACCATTTCCTGACTAATGTGGATTCCCTTCAGTTACGCCCTTCCACTGGATCCTCAGTCCCCTAGTATTTCCTGACTCTGGGCAATATTCATCCTATCTATTGCTCTCGCGATTTGATAGACCTCTGTAAGACCATCCCTCATCCTCCTGTCCTAGTTTGCCCAACCTCTCCTTCTATTTCATGCTCTGAGTTCTGGCAACATCCTCATAAATCTTGGCACACTTTACAGCTTAGGTCACTGAAGATAGTTGAGCCCAGGACCCAGCCTTGAGGACCGACCCCCACACCCATCGCCCCCTGGGTGACCTCTGCCCTCGGTTTACTAGGGCTCTGGTCAAACACACAGCGCACAAGAATAAGGAGGCCATTCAGCCCCGCAAGCTGCTGCCCCATTTAGTGAATTGGCCTCACTCCTGTGGCAGTGAATTCCACAGATTCACAACTCTCTGGGTGAAGACGTTTTTCCTCATCTCAGTCCTAAATGACCGACCCCTTATTCTTAAACTGTGCCCCCTGGTTCTGGACCCCCTCAACATTGGGAACATGTTTCCTGCATCTAGCCTGTCCAATCCTTTTGAGAATTTTATATGTTTCTATAAGATTCCCTCTCATCCTTCTAAATTCCAGTGAATACAAGCCCGGTCGCTCCATTCTCTCACCATATGTCAGTCCCGCCACCCCGGAAATTAACCTGGTAAACCTACGCTTCACTCCCTCAATAGCAAGAATGTCCTTCCTCAAATTAGGGGACCAAAACTGCACACAATACTCCAGATGTGGTCTCACTAGGGCCCTGTACAACTGCAGTCTGGGGTCATCATCGGGAGTAGCAATGAGTAGAGGATAGTTGATAGAGAGTATGTCTGGTTTAGAATGTAGAAACCAGTATATATAAGACGAGAGTCACAGAATGATAAAGTTGTCCAGCATATCACTTCTAGACTGGCCATGCCTATCCACACTAATCCCACGTGCCTACCTGCATGTCCTGCTCATTCAAGTACCTGTCCAGGTGCTCTAATATTCCAGCCACCAACTACTCAGCGTGATAAATTTAGCCTTCAAATCCCATTAATACTCTTCCCTCTCACCTTAAACTTGAATTTAGATAATACTAGGACTGAAAGTAAGCATGCAGGTACAGCAGGCAGTGAATAAAGTGAATGGCATGTTGGCCTTTATATCAAGAGGAGTTGAGTATAGGAGCATTACCACTAGGGGCGCTGCACTGGCAGCAGCCTCTACCTACAGCCTGTCTGTCATTTCTATCTTTTTTTAAATTTTCAGTTAGTCTAAAAGTCTGTTTTAGGGGGAAACTTTTACTTTTCTATGTGGGGGAGGGGGGGCAGGGTAAGGGGGGAAACGTCTCCCAGTCTCTTCCTGGCGGGGACGCGACTATTTCACCGAGTCGTGTCCTCGCCCCCCACCTTGCGGCCTACCAGCTGGATCAGAGCGGTCTTTCCTGCCGGGGACCGGGGACCGGACCAGGGCTGCTACAGCGGCGGCGCAGCGCTGGAGTCACCACGGAGCGGGCGATGCCGTCTTGTGCCGCCGGTTGGAGCTCCGGAGCGTTGGGCCGTTGCTCCAACATCGTGGAGCTCTGGTGCGGAGCTTCCAACGTGGGCGGCGCTGAACGGCATCGTGGAGACCTGGGGCACCTTGCAGAGGGTCTCCAGCAGCAGTCTCCACCCGGTGCGGCCTGCGGACTTTGGAAGCCGCCGACTCCGGTAGGAGGGGGCTGACTCTGGTGTCCACGCCGCTGAGGACGTCCCCGAGTCCCCGACGTCGGACTTGTATCACCCCGGCGAGCGGTCCTGGACATCGGGCCGCCCGTAGCTGCAACTGCGGAGGGCACGGGGAGGCCCTGACCACGAGGAACAGTGGAGGAAGTGACTGACTTTGGTGCCTTCCCACACAGTGGGGAACTTTGATTCTGTTGTGTGGGGATATTTTATGCCAAATTCTATAGTGTGGTGTGTTCTTTATTTTTATTGTATGGCTGTATGGGAATTTCATTTCACTGTGCCATCTGGCACATGTGACAATTAAATGTATCTTGTAAGAGGTCCTTCTGCAGTTGTACAGGGCCCTATGCTGAGAGAATGAAGCAGCTGGGCTTGTACACTCTGGAATTTAGAAGGATGAGAGGGAATCTTATTGAAACATATAAGATTATTAAGGGTTTGGACGCGCTAGAGGCAGGAAGCATGTTCCCGATGTTGGGGGAGTCCAGACCCAGGGGCCATAGTTTAAGAATCAGGGGTCTTTTAAGTCAAGACTAAAGTTATCTATACTCCCAAGCCTTTCCAGACGTCGTCTGAGTGAGGGCTACATGTATATATGTATGTTGTTTGTTTTGTTGTGCTATTCTTATAACAAATGTAAAGCACTTTGGCCAATGAGAGTTGTTTTTTAAATGTGCTATATAAATAAATGTGACGACATGTGTGATGGGGGGTAAGCCATTTAGAACAGAGACGAGGAAACACTTTTTCTCAGAGAGTGGCGAGTCTGTGGAATTCTCTGTCTGAGAGGGCGATGGAGGCCAGTTCTCTGGATGCTTTCAAGAGAGAGCTAGATAGGGCTCTTAAAGATAGCGGAGTCAGGGGATATGGGGAGAAGGCAGGAATGGGGTACTGATTGGGGATGATCAACCATGATCACATTGAATGGGCGGTGCTTGCTCGAAGGGCCGTATGGCCTACTCCTGCACCTATAGTCTATTGACACGGGATACTTTAAAAAAGATGAGCATCAGGAACAAGGTGGATGTTAGGTTAGTGTTTTACTCAGTATCCAGGGTTTGGAATCGACTGCAAGTCGCAGACGTTAATCACAGAGGGCGGAAACAAGTCTTGCAGCCCAACTTGCCCATGCCGACAAAGATGCCATTATACACGCCCTCGTCAAAGCGAGCTTGTGAACAGATTAGAAGTATTCTAGTACGGGATTTACATTACACAGCACAGGAACAAGCAGTTTGAGCCACAATGTCTGTGCCAGGTCAGGCACCATGTTAAATTGGATCAATCCCCTCTGTCTGCACGCACGCACGTACATGATCCACATCCCTATTTTGGGTCAGTGTGGATGTGTGTGTGTGTGGGTGAGAGACAGGAACAGTGCACACTCCCTGTATCCCACCACTTACTTGTAGGCCCAGGCTCCTCCAGCCACAGTCTTCATGCACGATCCACAATGCCAAATGCCAACAGCTCTCCTCTTCATCTTAGTCTGTCGGAGACAGGAATCACCTTTAGTGAGAATGACCGATATAACTTGCACAACTGGTGCGCTGAACAACAGGCAGCTACAGCGCCTCCGGTACACCCACAACCCAGACACCAGGAGAGGATCCATGTACACTCCACAACCCACACCGTGTACACCCACAACCCAGACACCAGGACCCGTGTACACCCCACAACCCACGGACCAACCTCCCACCACAGCTCCAGAGTAAGAAAGCTGAATTGGCTTATTACAGAACGTTGCAAATGATCACCCAGAGGTTCAAGTGTCTTAAAACTCAAGAGCAGCCGAAGCAGACGCCAGACACAGACAGATCGTCAGTGTCCAAGGGCAGGCGCAGCATAGAGGGCCACAAAATGCTGGCTTATCTCAGCAGGACAAGCAGCCAGGGTCTCAACCCAAAGCGTCACACATTCCTTCTGTCCAGGTGGGTCCAAGGATCAACTACGCGTATTCACTGGAATTTAGAAGGATGAGAGGGGTCTTATAGAAACATATAAAATTCTTAGGGATTGAACAGGCTAGATACAGGGAAAATGTTCCCGATGTTGGGCGAGTCCAGAACCAGGGGTCACAGTTTAAGAATAAGGGGAAAGCCATTTAGGACTGAGATGAGGAAAAACTTTTTCACCCAGAGTTGTGAATCTGTGGAATTCTCTGCCACAGAAGGCAGTGGAGGCCAATTCACTGGGTATATTAAGAGAGTTAGATTTAGCTCTAACAGAATCAAGGGATATGGGGAGAAGGCAGGAACGGGGTACTGATTGTGGATGATCATATTGAAAATCGAAGGGCCGAACGGCCTACTCCTGCACCTGGTGTCTATGTTTCTATGAATGGACCTGGGGCACACCAAGTCAACTTTATGTCACATACACATACAAGATGTACAGTGAAATGTAAGTGGCAATGCCTGCGGATTGTGCAAAAACTACACAACAGAACCAGTATTTACATTTAAAAAAAAGTATTTACGCCCTGGTGAGTTCAGAGTTTACGGTCCTGACCGGGTAGGATACTTAGCACAAGGCTACATCATGTGGTATCAGGAGCGGCACCCATTCAGTACTGCACTGTCACTCACCTTCCCGCAGAAGGAGCAGGTATATTTGGCGTGCTGACTGATCTCGATCTTCTTTACCATTTTACGGAGCGACGCTCCATACCGAGTGCCGTACTTGCCCACAATCCCAACTTTCTTCGTTCGTTTCGCCTGTCATAGATCAGCCGTCAGTCAGGGGGTCTCCCTCTCCCCAGGTCACCCTCACCCACAGGACCAGGGCTGGGACCCCCCCCCCCCCCCTGGACTGGGACCCTGACCCCCCCCCCCCCCCCCCATGGACTGGGACCCCCCCCCCTCACCCCCAAGTCAGGGTCCCCCACCCACCCCCCAAACCCTGTTTCGCCCCCAAACTCCCCGCCCGGGTCCCCGACCCTCCTCCACCTCCCCAGATCACGCCGACCCCGCGGACTGTTCCCCCGCCGCCCCAGTCTCCAGGCCCCGCTGTAAACGGTCGGATGGGCACGGGAGGCGGTGGATGCGGCCGTGAGTGCGGAGCGGGGACAGGGGCGGTTGGAGCCGGACAGGGGGCGGACAGGGTCGGATGGAGCCGGACAGGGCCGGACGGGGGCGGATGGAGCCGGACGGGGCCGGACAGGGGCCGGATGAGTCCGGATGGCGGCGGATGGAGCCGGATTGCCCGGCCCCGGGTCCCGGGTCTCGGCCATGACACTCACCATGGTCGCGGCTCCGGCAGAGAGGGCGGGGCAAGCTGCGCACGCGCGGTATCACACAGTCGCGCATGCGCCCCGTGCTGTTGGATATGACGTCAGGGTTCGCCGCTCGGCGACGCGGTCGCTAGGCAACGGGGCCGGGAAAAGAGTCAAACATAGAAACATAGAAACCTAGAAATTAGGTGCAGGAGTAGGCCATTCGGCCCTTCGAGCCTGCACCGCCATTCAATATGATCATGGCTGATCATCCAACTCAGTATCCCGTACCTGCCTTCTCTCCATGACCCCCCCCCCTTTAGCCACAAGGGCCACATCTAACTCCCTCTTAAATATAGCCAATGAACTGGCCTCAACTACCTTCTGTGGCAGAGAGTTCCAGAGATTCACCACTCTCTGCGTGAAAAAAAACTTCTCATCTCGGTTTTAAAGGATTTCCCCTTTATCCTTAAGCTGTGACCCCTTGTCCTGGACTTCCCCAACATCGGGAGCAATCTTCCTGCATCTAGCCTGTCCAACCCCTTAAGAATTTTGTAAGTTTCTATAAGATCCCCTCTCAATCTTCTAAATTCTAGAGAGTATAAACCAAGTCTATCCAGTCTTTCTTCATAAGACAGTCCTGACATCCCAGGAATCAGTCTGGTGAACCTTCTCTGCACTCCCTCTATGGCAATAATGTCCTTCCTCAGATTTGGAGTCCAAAACTGTACGCAATACTCCAGGTGTGGTCTCACCAAGACCCTGTACAACTGCAGTAGAACCTCTCTGCTCCTATACTCAAATTCTTTTGCAATGAAACCTAACATACCATTCACTTTCTTTACTGCCTGCTGCACCTGCATGCCTACTTTCAATGACTGGTGTACCATGACACCCAGGTCTCGCTGCATCTCCCCCTTTCCCAATCGGCCACCATTTCAGAAGTGATAAATCTGGCTGTAAATTTTTTAAATCGTCCATGGTTCTGAAGTGGGTTTTTACATACAAAATGAAAACGCATCTGAAGAAAAATTTATTAACATTTTATTCTTTAACAAGAACTAACAGAATGATGAATCTAACCCTATATCACGCACACAAACTGTTGCCCCGCAACGTTGATTACACTCCGAGTCAGGCCGGGTCGGTTCCGGTTACTAAAATGGCCGGGGGAAATGCCCAGGATCCTCTCGCTCCGGAGCTACAACACGTAATGTGGCCCATCTTGCCCCGTGGGAGGATCTTTGGCAGGAAGTGTTGCTGAGCAACGGCGGGTGGTGGGTGAATGGACCAAGCGCGGGCAGGTGGGACCGGGACCGGGACCGGGACCAGTGGGGCACCATGTTGCTGAGCCCCAGGTTCCCACCAAGGTCTGTAGAATCATAGAAATACAACTAGAAATATAGACAATAGGTGCAGGAGTAGAGGCCATTCGGCCCTTCGAGCCTGCACCATTCGCCATTCAATATGATCATGGCTGATCATCCAACTCAGTATCCCATCCCTGCCTTCTCTCCATACCCTCTGATCCCCTTAGCCACAAGGGCCACATCTAACTCCCTCTTAAATATAGCCAATGAACTGGCCTCAACTACCTTCTGTGGCAGAGAGTTCCAGAGATTCACCACTCTCTGTGTGAAAAATGTTTTCCTCATCTCGGTCCTAAAAGATTTCCCCCTTATCCTTAAACTGTGACCCCTTGTCCTGGACTTTCCCAACATCGGGAACAATCTTCCTGCATCTAGCCTGACCAACCCCTTTACGATTTTTGTAAGTTACTATAAAATCCCCCCTCAATCTTCTAAATTCTAGCGAGTACAAGCCGACTCTATCCAGTCTTTCTTCATATGAAAGTCCTGACATCCCAGGAATCAGTCTATTATAGACTTTATATCTCTATGGTAGAATGGAAAGTAATGAAAATGTGCGCTTAAAATGTGCCTGCGAGTTCTTGGTTTCTTGGTCCTCCAAAATATTCCAAATGGAATTTAAACTGGAGGTGGTGGGAAAAAGTTTCAGAAGTGATAAATCTGGCTGTAAATTTTTTAAATCGCCCATGGTTCTCAAGTGGGTTTTTACATACAAAATGAAAACGCATCTGAAGAAAAATTTACAGCCAGATTGATCACTTCTGAGACTTTTTAGATACCCAAGGAATCAAGAAAAAAACACAAATAATACCTTACTGTTGATGAAATGCAGTGAGCAAACGCGATAATTCCCAATATTTTCAATTCCGATATCTGCACAGCCAATGTTTACCAAGCACTTTAGCTGCTGTTGCCCCTTCAGCTCTCACTTCTGTTTACCTTCATTTCACTTCACTTTTGGAATTCTAAAGTTGGGTACATGTCTCCCACACTTACCCCGACTTCCATAATTTTTTTCAGCGTAAATATTCAACATTTTGGCGGTTTTTAACAGGTAGGAAAGTACGCATTTCTTGCATTAATAACATATACCGGAAGTGACGGATGTCCTCCAGATGGATTGAGCGGCTCCGTGCGTCAAGCCCTATGACCCAGTGACCTTACGTGCAACCCCCCTATATATATATAAAGCAAAGAAGTCTGTCTGAAGAAGGGTTTCGGCCCAAAATATTGCCTATTTCCTTCGCTCCATAGATGCTGCTGCACCCGCATTTTTGTGTACCTTCTCCAGCATTTTTGTGTACCTTCGATATTCCAGCATCTGCAGTTCCTTCTTAAACAAAGAAGTCTGTCTGTTTGTCTGTGTCCGCACGGGAATCTCGGAAACTACTTTACCGATCTGGACCAAATTTGGCATCGATAGCAAGTGTCAAGTGGGATCTCAAAACCACTCCAACCAACCCGATCTGAATCACCCAACCCGACCCGACCCGTCCCGACACGCGTGCGAGAAAGAGACAGAGACTGACAGGCAGTCAAGTTCAAGTTCAAGTTCAAGAGAGTTTATTGTCATGTGTCTCTGTATAGGACAATGTAATTCTTGCTTTGCTTCAGCACACAGAACATAGTAGGCATTTACTACAAAACAGATCAATGTGTCCATATACCATGATATAAATATATACACACACGAATAAATAAACTGATAAAGTGTAAATAACAGAAAGTGGGTTATTAATAATCAGAGTTTTGTCCGAGCCAGGTTTAATAGCCTGATGGCTGTGGGGAAGTAGCTATTCCTGAACCTGGTTATTGCAGTCTTCAGGCTCCTGTACCTTCTACCTGAAGGTAGCAGGGAGATCTTGTATTCTTGTATTCAAATTTTATTGTCGTTGCCTCACTTTGAGACAACGAAATGAATTTCCCGTACAGCAGTATCGTTAAAAAAAAAAAAAATCACAAGAAAAATAATAAAAATAAATAATAAATAAATAATAAAACATATTAAAAAATAAAATTGAAGTTGAATTAAAAATTTAACAAAAGCACAAATACAGAAGTCCACAACACAACATAACATAAATGGCACCCAGGTGAGGACGGCACCATAGTCCAGCCAGCCTCCCCTCCGTGTTCATCCGTGGTCGGGGCCTTCCGAGCACCCGCAGTCGCCGCCCCGGGTGGCCCGATGTTCAGGCCCTCACGCCGGGCTGGTGGAACGCCGACGCCGAGCCCCGACGGTGAGCATCCTCCTCCTCAGCGGCCCGGACCTTCTGATCAGCCGCCTCCCGCTGCCGGAGTCTGCAGCTCCCGAGTCCGCAGGTCGAGCCGGGCAGAGTCACAGGACCCTGCGCTGTCCATCAGCGCCGCCCGCGTTGGGAGCTCCGCAAACCGCAGCTCCGTGATGTCGGCAGCAGGTCCAGCACTCCGGGCTCCAGACGGCGACCCCCGGTAAGGCATCGCCAGCCCCGCGATGTTCCAGCACTGTCCCGCCGCTGCTGGAGCTCCGGTCAATCCCGGCAGGAAAGGCCGCGCCAATCCAGGTAGGTAGGCCGCTGTGGGGGGAGGGGGGGGGGGGGCGAGGACGCGACTCGAATAATAGTCGCGTCCTCACCAGGAAGCGGCTGAAGTACGGTATCCCCCGCACCGTGCCCTCTTCCCCCACATAAAGACACCAAAAAACACAAAAAAAATACACTTTTAACATAACAAAATAAACAAAAAAACAAAAAGATACCGGGCTGTAGGTGGAGGCTGCTGGCACCAGCGCCACCGGAAGTACAAGAATACAAGATGAGTGTGTGGCCAGGATGGTGTGGGTCTTTAATGATACTGCCAGCCTTTTTGAGGCAGCGACTGTGATAAATCCCCTCGATGGAAGGAAGGTCAGAGCCGATGATGGACTGGGCAGTGTTTACTACTTTTTGTAGTCTTTTCCGCTCCAGGGCGTTCAAGTTGCAGAACCAAGCCATGATGCAACCGGTCAGCATGCTCTCTACTGTGCACCTGTAGAAGTTAGAGAGAGTCTTCCTTGACAAACCGACTCTCCGTAATCTTCTCAGGAAGTAGAGGCGCTGATGAGCTTTCTTGATAATTGCATTAGTGTTCTGGGACCAGGAAAGATCTTCAGAGATGTGTACGCCCAGGAATTTGAAGCTCTTGACCCTTTCAACCATCGACCCGTTGATATAAATGGGGCTGTGGGTCCCCCTCCTACTCCTTCCAAAGTCCACAATCAGTTCCTTGGTTTTGCTGGTGTTGAGGGCCAGGTTATTGTGCTGGCACCATATGGACAGTTGCTCGATCTCTCTTCTATACTCTGACTCATCCCCATCAGTGATACGTCCCACAACAGTGGTGTCGTCAGCGAACTTGATGATGGAGTTCGCACTGTGACTGGCTACGCTGTCATGAGTATAGAGTGAGTACAGCAGGGGGCTGAGCACTCAGCCTTGAGGTGCTCCCGTGCTGATTGTTATCGAGGCTGACACATTTCCACCAATACGAACAGACTGTGGTCTGTGAATGAGGAAGTCGAGGATCCAGTTGCAGAGGGATGCGCAGAGACCCAGTTCTGCGAGTTTGGTAACCAGCTTGGAGGGGATGATTGTGTTAAATGCCGAGCTGTATTGATGAAAAACAGCCCGACATGAGTTTTTGTTGTCCAAGTGGTCCAGAGCGGAGTGGAGGGCCAGCAAGATCGCATCCACCGTTGATCTGTTGTGGCGGTAAGCGAACTGCAGTGGGTCCAGGTTTTTGTCAAGGTAGGAGTTGATTTGCTCCATGATCAACCTCTCAAAGCACTTCATCACCACCGGCGTTAGTGCCACTGGTCGATAGTCGTTGAGGCACGTCACCTTTTGCAGGAAGATTGTTCCCGATGTTAGGGAAGTCCAGGACAAGGGGTCACAGCTTAAGGATAAAGGGGAAATCCTTTAAAACCGAGATGAGAAGAACTTTTTTCACGCAGAGAGTGGTGAATCTCTGGAACTCTCTGCCACAGAGGGTAGTTGAGGCCAGTTCATTGGCTATATTTAAGAGGGAGTTAGATGTGGCCCTTGTGGCTAAAGGGATCAGAGGGTATGGAGAGAAGGCAGGTACGGGATACTGAGTTGGATGATCAGCCATGATCATATTGAATGGCGGTGCAGGCTCGAAGGGCCGAATGGCCTACTCCTGCACCTAATTTCTATGTTTCTATGTTTACTCTTCTTGGGCACCGGTATAATTGATGCCCTTTTAAAGCAGGTGGGGACCTCAGAGACGTCAGAAGTGAGGGGTTGAAAATGAACGCACACATGTAGAAAAGTCGTATCCACTCCTATGATTTACAGCTATTTTGATTGTTAGGTTCTCTTTCATTATGGCTTACTTTTCTCTGCATCTAACCTCCCTCCGTTACACCACACAGAGTTTGAAAAGTTGTATCCCATCCCATTTATTGTAGCTAATTTTATCCTTATGCTCTCATCTTTTACCTGATGTTTTATGAACATTTCGTACCGCTCTTTACTGTAATCTTCCGATAATCAGTGACTTCATATTTCAGATGTATGGTTTATATCTTGCTCACTAAAACTCACCTCATTTATTGGTCTCACACAAAATTAATCAGCTAGTAGTAAGATCCAGTCAGCTGTGTTTCCACTCGACAGTTGGGAAACTCACACCATGAGATGGAAACAAACATAAATCTGACGACCTCTAGAAACTTTGATCAGTCACCATGCCAAAGAAAACGTTTTTTTTAAATAATGCGAACTGCGAATAGATTACTCTAGCGCGGGCGGGGCCCCCTTAGGCACGGGGCCCAATTGGGAGTAATTGGTCCAATTGGCTTAAGGCCAGCCGTGGGTGAGACTAGTGTAGATGGGGCATGTTGGCCAGTGTGGGCAAGTTGGGCCGAAGGGCCTGTTTCCGTGCTGTATTACTCTGTGACTCTATCAGGGCCAATTACAAATGAACTCAGGCAGGATGGGTAAATGGAGGACATTGGTTCCTTGTCGAAAGCCTTGCTAAAGTCCCCAGAGTCAGTGTGGAAACAGACCCTTCATGCCACCGACCAACATGTTCCATCTACACTAGTCCCACCTGCCTGCGCTTGGTCCATATCCCTCCAAACATGTCCTATCCATCTACCTGTCTAACTGTTTCTTAAACTTTGAGATAGTTCCAGCCTCAACTACCTCCTCTGGCAGTTTGTTTAAGGAAGAATTGCAGATGCTGGAAAAATAGAAGGCAGTCATGTCTTGGACATTGGTGGTGGGGGGAGGAGGTGGGGGGGATTGGACCAGAGGGGATAGCATGGAGTCGAGGTATATGGAAATTAGTTTGGTGGGACATGAACAAGGAGCAACAATGGGTCTGCCAGCACAATTATGTTTGTGTATTTTGGAGAGAGGATAAAAATCGGGCCGTACGGGGGGGGGGGGGGGGGGGGGGGGGGGGGGGAGGTTGGGAGGCTAGAGGCCAAGGTGCCAGAAGTGATGAAGTCACTGGCAGATTGTTCCATACACCCACCACCCTTTGTGTGAAAAAGTTACTTTTCAGATCCCAATTAAATCTTTCCCCCTTCACCATAAACCTGTGTCCTCTGGTCCTCGATTCCCCTACTCTGGGCAAGAGACTCTGTGCATCTACCCGATCTATTCCTCTCATGATTTTATACACCTCTATAAGATCATCCCTCAGGCTCCTGCGCTCCAAGGAATAGAGACCCAGCCTACTCAACCTCTCACTGTAGATCAGACGCTCAGGTCCTGGCAACATCCTCGTAAATCTTCTCTGTACTTTTCCATCTTGACAATATATTCCCCCTAACAGGAACACAATACTCTAAATGCAGCCTTACCAACGTTGATCTTATACAACTGCAGCATGACCTTCCAACTTCTATACTCAATACTCTGATGAAGGCCAATGTGCCAAACATCTTTTTGACCACCTTATCTATCTGCGACTCCAACTTCAAGCACCTGCACTCCTAGATCCGTCTTCACTAAAACACTCCCCATTGCCCTACCCTTTACTGTGTAGACTTCCCAAATGCAACCATTTCTCCGCCCCCCCTGGCCAATCGATCCAGATCCTGCTGCAATCGTTCACAACCATCTTCACTATCTGCAAAACCACTCACTTCTGTATCATCAGCAAACTTGCTAAACTTGCCCTGTATGTTCTCATCCAAATCATTGCTGTAGATGACAAACAGTAACGGGCCCAGCACTGAACCCTGAGGCCACCACTAGTCACAGGCCTCCAGTCTGAGCAGCAACCTTCCACCATCACCCTCTGCTTCCTTCCATGGAGCCAATTTTCTATCCATTCAGCTATCTCTCCTTGGATCCCATGCGATCTAACCTTCCAGAGCAGCCTACCATGCGGAACCTTGTCGAATGCTTTACTGAAGTCCATGTAAACAACATCTACAGCTCTGCCCTCATTAATCTTTTTGGTCACGTCTTCAAAAAACTCATTCAGATTTGTGAGGCACGACCTCCCTCGTACAAGACCATGCTGACTGTCCCTAATCAGCCCTTGCCCATCTAAATGCCTGTATATCCTATCCCTCAGTATACTCTCCAGTAACTTACCAACTACAGATGTGAAGCACACCGGCCTATAGTTCCCAGCATTTTACCTGCAGCCCTTCTTGAATAGAGGCGCAACATTTGCCACCCTCCAGTCTTCCGGCACCTCTCCTGTATTTAAAGACGACTCATAAATTTCAATCAGGGCTCTTTCCTGGCAATTTCCTCGCTGGTTCCCCACAATGTCTTTGGATATATCTGATCAGGCCCTGGAGATTTGTGTACCTTCCTTCACACACGATAGTACCTTCAGCACCTCTCCAACGGTAACACTGACTGCTCTCAAGACACTTTCATTGACTGAACAAAGTTCCTCCATCCTACTATCTTTCTCCTCGGTAAATACAGAGGAGAAATACTCATTGAGGACCTTCTTCTGTGGCTCTGCATAGAGGTGCCGGCTTTCATTCCATGTAGACATGTCCATCATCCCCCCTGTCCTCATCAACACTCTACTTTGAGAGCGAAGTTGCCTAATCAGTCCTTGCCTTTGCAAATGTGGGAAACATGCTCCTTCAGAGCCCTGCAGTTACCATCCCAGCACTGATGTTCAGCTCAACAGCCTGTAGACCCTGACTTGTCCCTGTAGTCCTTCTCAACTAACATTCAAACTTCCTGTTCTAATTAATGGAGCAATTATTAATTAATCTTAAAACAAAGCATTAACTTCCACACTTTAAAAAAAACAGTTTTATTATGACTGGAACCACATTGTACATAATACGATCCATTAATCAAGACAATGACACAGACTAGTTCTTGGCATTATTTTATTACTGTTTTAAGAAGCAATGTGTCCAGACTTTGATCAGAGGCCTGGTGTAAACATCAGTCAGATCACTTCACTCCAGACAAATTTCCCAACTGAAGAGGGTCTCGACCCGAAACGTCACCCATTCCTTCTCTCCTGAGATGCTGCCTGTCCCACTGAGTTACTCCAGCACTCTGTGTCTGTCTTCACAACACAAGCCTCTACTCCAGCTCAGTCAATTTTATTTACAAATTGTGCAACTAGTAAAGGGTCTGTGTGACCACGGGTCTGGAAGAGCTCGGCACAGACACGGACATGGACACAGACACGGACACAGACACAGACACAGACACATTCTCACTCACACTCTCACCCACCCACCCATCACAGGGATTTTAATACAGGCCAAAGTCTTATTCCAAACTACTGCATCATTTCCCAAAATATTCCTCAATCTTTCTCTTCTTGTTCGGAGTGTCAGGCTGCTCCTTGTGCTTGGTCGTGGTGTCAGGCTGCTCTTGCTCTTTGTGCTTGACGGTGCTGGGGCCGGAGTCCATACTGGCATCAGCAGCTTCCAGGAGAAGGGCTTCGTCACTCACCTCCTCCCAATCGCCGTTACCCAACTTGAAGAAGTCCAGTATTTGTGTTTGCTTCACACCCTGCAGACAGACATGGTTCCTGATTAAAACCAAACTCTAGCATATCCAGCTCCAGCAACAATGTAGACAGACGTGGTCCTGGTTAAAACCAAACTCTAGCATATCCAGCTCCAGCAACAATGTAGACAGACGTGGTCCTGGTTAAAACCAAACTCTAGCATATCCAGCTCCAGCAACAAGCAGAGGGGATGTTCATTTACATTTCGCTGGGAAGAATCAGATTGGCAAAGGAGATTGCAGAAAGTTTTCATGACATTGCTTTGAAGATGACATTCTGGAGCCAACACAGACTTGTCCTGTCCTGTCACACAATTCCAGTTCTGTTAATGACCTCAGCACAAAGATATCCCTTGGTCACATGTAATGTGACAGAATTTTACATTGGAGCTGTGGACTTGGACCCCAAGATCTGTCTGTACATCAATGCTCCAGAGGGTCCCGCATGAACCTCCCCCCAAATTACAACGCCTCACACTTGGCCAGATTACACTCCATCTGCCATTTTTCTGGCCAGTGTCTGTAAATGATTCATTTCAAGCTGTCCCCATTCTTCACTATCTGCACTAACATTTGTGCCCTCTGCAATACTACATATGTATGTATTAGATTAATTAGATTAACACATCAAAGGACAACAGAGAATAGAGAACAGGTGGCCTTTTGTCTATTGTACTTTGATGTATCAACACACACTGGGTGAATCAGCGATGTATAATAGGTACTGAGATGCCCAGCAGTGTTGGAGGAAGTGTAAGGAAGGTTACTGTGAAATGTGGAAGCTCTTGAGGTGGGAACTGCTGGCTGGTATGGACAGAAGATTAACTGGCTAACACAATGTAACATTCGTGCCTGAGGGATCTCAACTCTTTATATTTGATGTGAATGACCAGGGTGGTCAGTGTACAGTGTACAGTGACATGGAGCCCATAAATGGATGAAGATAGATAAAGCGAGCGTAATGTTGGAGGGAAACTATCGGGCAAGTTGGCATCGTGCCAGTTGGAGCTCAATGCCACGTGAAATGCAGTCGTTCAGTTTACTTCATTTTGTTACTTTTTGCAAACAAACCAAAGGCAGATCAACGTTATTGTGATGTAGGAATTGGCAGCGATATTTACCTGGTGAAAATAATCGGTGGTTTCAAGGTCTGACAAGTTGCTTCCCGATAGTCCGGCTTGTCCAAGAATATTTAGTTTCTCCTGGATCATTGGCCTGTACAGAGTGAAAGGGAACGTTCAGAGTCGCCTTGGTAACAAAATGATCTGACAGTCACTGTAACATATTATACTCAGCACACAACCATGCCCCCTCCCCCCCCCTCTTTCACCTCCCCACCTATAGAGTGAAATGTCTCACATTCTTCCTCTTTATATCGACTCTCTCTCCTCTGCACTCCCAGTCCTGATCCGCCATTTATGCACAAAACATTAACCATCCTGTTGCTGCCACTGAGTCCCACTGTGTTCCTGCACCATTTTGGAGATAGTGACCATAATTCTACGTTTCAAGGATGTTATGGAATGTTATGTATATGTTAGTCTGTATCTGGAACCAGCAGCCAGAGGAAGTGAGGGAAGCAGATACACAGATCTATCTATGTGAAGGGTTTAGAGGGATATGAGCCTAACCTTAATGCTGTCAAACGGGCTTAGCCCAGTACAGTTGGCCTGTTTCCATGCTGGACAGCTGTATGCCTCTGCATCAGAGTCCGTGGAACCCTGGGTGAGGAGAATACCGAGGGTTGAGCAGTTAAAGAAAGGAACAATAGCGAGGCATAGACTAAAAATACTGAGGCCCTTCAGCAGCATAGAGAGCGTGGGTGGGAACACTTAAATATCTTCAAGACAAGATGGTAGAGGAAATGGCTGAGGTCCTCAGATGGAGATGGGGCATGTAACTGGCCCACAGATGGAGGCATCTGCTGCCCACTGCACTCACCAGATATAGTCGTCGGCAGTGCCTCTGGCCACCAGGTAGTGGATGTTCACACAGTTTGTTTGGCCAATACGATGCACTCTGTCTTCAGCCTGAAAGAGGGTCTGAATCCAGGAACAAGAGAACAAAGTTGTCAGTCCCACACTCGTGTAGAGACACAGACCCCCTCGTGTTGAGACACAGACCCCCTGCCCCAGCAACATCGCGAAAGGTCACTGGGTCATAGGTCTTCACGCACGGAGCCGCAAAATCCAAGGCAGGCGACAAGCAGGTTGTTTAATGACAAGATTAAGAAAAACGAAGGTAATGAGAAGAGAGAGCTGAAGGGGCAACAACAGCGGAAGTTGTTGGCCGTGCAGATATAAAGATAGAAAATATCGGGAATTATGGCGTTTGCTGGCTGCATTTCATCAAAACATCAATAATGCCTTAGTTTTGATGAAATGCAGTGAGCAAACGCCATAATCTCTCTTCTCATTACCTTTGTTTATCTTAATCTTTGGAACCCTAAAGTAGGATAGCTGTGTCTCATAGTCACCCCGACTGGCACAGTTATTTACAACGCAAAAACTAACCGTTTTCGCGGTTTTTAACAGGTTTGAAAGTACGCGTTTGTAGCATTAATAACATGTACAGGAAGTGACGTTTGTACCCCAGTTGGATTTTGCGGCTCCGTGCGTGAAGACCTATGACCCAGTGACCTTTCGTGAAATCACTCTATACATGATTTCAACCAATCCGTCTACAGATACAGGATAACGTGATTAACATTCAGTGTAAGATAAAGTCCAGTCAAGTCTGATGAAAGATACGTTGAAAGTCTCCAATAGAATAACAAATGCAACATATCTCTGGAACTCTCTGCCACAGAAGGTAGTCGAGGCCAGTACATTGGCTATATTTAAGAGGGAGTTAGATGTGGCCCTTGTGGCAGGGTGTATGGAGAGAAGGCAGGTACAGGATACTGAGTTGGATGATCAGCCATGATCATATTGAATGGCAGTGCAGGCTCGAAGGGCCGAATGGCCTACTCTTGCACCTATTGTCTATGTTTCTATGTAACAACTGAATAACAATGAGTCTGGTGGAAACTGATGAAGATTTACAGTGACACTTACACCACCAGGGTTCCAGAAAAGCTCAGCGATGACAACCAGGTCAGCGGACGAGAGAGTGAGGCCCATGTTGGCGGCAGTGATGGAGAGCACGGCAACACAGCGTGTGGGACAAGACTGGAAGTGGTCACACAGAGACTGGCGCTCAGCTGAAGAAGTGGAGCCATCAATGCGGATAAATGCAATGTCCTGTGGATAACGCACAATATGATTAAAGCCTGGATTGACACAGCTCTGTACAAAGTACATTGGCAATACAATCACCGACTGAACCATGAGTGACAACAGATGGAGCCACGGTGGGACAAAGCCCCAGGTCAGATGTCAGCTCGAGGTCAGGCCCGGCCCGGCCCTGAGGGAGGAAGTGGCAGCAAACCTGATTACTTCTTCTTGTGTCTGGCGTACACAGGCTAAAGTTGTAAGACAACTTGAACGTAGACAAAAGTGCTGGAGCGAAGGAAATAGACTCAGAGAGGAGGTTGTAAATCTGCCTATTTCCTTCGCTCCATAGATGCTGCTGCACCTGCTGAGTTTCTCCAGCATTGAGTACCATCGATTTTGCAGCATCTGCAGTTCCTTGAAAGACAACTTGTTCTGTTTGATCTTCTGTTTGATTGCATTCGTCAAAACAGGGTGGACCACGTGAAGGTTGCAATCTCCCACCCCAGCAAGCCTGATTATTCCGACATAACTAATTCAGTTCTTAATGTTGTCAAACCTATCTTATAAACAGAGAGATTAGGTGACATTAGTGGTAAGGTAAATGCAAGAATCCATTCATGAATTGGTAAAAGACACTTAGTAAATAATAGAATGGGCAGAATCACGACGGACTGATGGAATCGGCTCTGACCAGAAGAGACGAACGACTAACTCGTTCACAAGTTGTAGCTGGATATTCACATCTTCGATAAAGTACCACTAAATTAATGATTAGATACCCTGCGTGGCATTACATGTAATGTACTGTAATGTATGGCTGGCTGGAAGGGCCGAATGACCTACTCCTGCACCTATTGTCTATAGGTGTGGACAGAGAACTGGTTTGTGAACAGAAGCCATTGATATAAATAGGTGAATGTTGTATTGGAGTCTGTGACTAGTGGGAGCTGCAGGGAATGGTGCTGAGCCCAGCTGCTCACAATCTACATCTATTATTTTTCTTAAAGGGTTGTAGACAGCAAGCCTTTCATTTAATTAAAGCTATTACATTGTTTTAAATGCAGAAATAACTGTATAGTGTGTAACCCAGAGTGTGATGGGGTTGTGCCCACTCCCCTGATGGGCAGGGTGCCCCGCCCTCCATACGACAATCTGGAAGACAGTGAGTTATGATGTGGACGGAGCCAGAGAGAGGTTGGTGGGGAACAACGCTGGGCACAGCTTCCATCAGGGGGAGGTCGGCCTTGCTTTGAGGGCGAATGCAACAAACCAGATTGTTCTGGAAGAGATCTATCCAATTAGCCACATTGTGCTTGACCCACCCTCCTCTTCCACTCCCCCCCCCCCCCCCTCTCCCCCCCCCCTCTACCCCTCCCCCCTCTACCCCACCTCCCCTCTCCCCTTCCTCTCCCCCCCCTCTCTCCCCCCTCCTCTCCCCTTCTCCCCCACCCTCCTCCTCTCCCCCTCTACACCCCCTCCCTCTCTCCCTCCCCTCTCCTCTCCCCCTCCTCTCCCCCCTCTCTCCCCCTCCTCCTTTCCCCCTCTCCCCCCCCCCCAGTAGTCTAACATCGGTATCCTCTCTCTCCCCCCCTCTCTCCTCTCTCCCCTCTCTACCCCACCTCCCCTCTCCCCTTCCTCTCCCCCTCCTCCTCTCCCCTTCTCCCCCACCCCCCACCTCCTCCCCCCCACCCTCCTCTCTCCCCCTCCCCTCTCCCTCAAATACATTGCTAATTCCAGCAGGCATCCATCCAGTTCACTTTGGAAAATAACCAGCCGTCCCCTCTCACAGCACATTGTCACTGCATTCCCAACACAACACACTGCATTCCCAACACAACACACTACATTCCCAACACAACACACTACATTCCCAGCACAACACACTACATTCCCAGCACACACTGCATTCCCAGCACAACACACTACATTCCCAGCACAACTCACACTGCATTCCCAGCATTCCCAGCACAACCACTGCATTCCCAGCACAACCCACACTGCATTCCCAGCACAACACACTGCATTCCCAGCACAACAGACTGCTTGGACTGAGCCACCACACTTTTATTTCTGCAGATGACCACAGATGTGGTCTCTAGTTAGTAAACCTGCTGCCACCAGCAATTGTTTCTTATTCCAAACCTCTGAACATTTTCCCCTCCTTTCTCCATCACATATTGCTGCCATTACCTTGTCTTCCAGAGATGTACACAACGCATCCAGAACTACCCGATGATGGGCGAACACCAGGAACTTCTCCCGACCACTCTCCAACAAATCCCACACGTATTCTCTGGAAAAAAAGATTCATCCAATTATTCGGGTTTGCTCAGAGTGGACAGAGCTGGACTCTCAGCTGGGCAGGCGAGGTTATCGGGGGGGGGGGGGGGGGGAGTTTTTAGGCCAAATGTGACGTTAGTTAGGAAATCAATACAAATGAGCCGTGCAAGGAATCAGCTGACTGGCTTCAGTTTGTGTGTATTTGTTACACTCGAGTTCATGTGAAACTCAGGCTCACCCATTTAAAACTAAATTGTTCTCGATGGTTGAGTCAGATGAATACTTGACAAGCAATACGATGGAAAGGCAGACATGGTTACAATCGATTGTCTAATAAAATGGTTGAAACTTCAAGGGACTACTCCAGCTCGTGATAAGAATTCCAAAGACCCAGGACCTCAGGCGTGGATGACCTCTGACGTAGATCATCCTACAAGGAAACATCCTCTCCACACCCAACTTGTCAGGGCCTTCAGGATCATACGTTTCAATCAATTCCATTCCAACTTCTTCATCACGTCTACTCCACCATTGAATCATGGCTGATCTATCTTCCCCTCTCAACCCCAATGTCCTGCCTTTGACCCATAACCCGACACCCGTAATCAAGAATCTGTCAATCTCTGCCTTAAGAATATAAATGTTCCTTCCTCTTGCAAACTCCAGTGGATTCAGGCTTTGTCTGTCCAATCTCTATTCACATGATAACTTGCCAATTCTAGTCGTAAATGTTCTCTAAACTGTTTATAATATTAAATAATCTTCAATAGATAGGGTTGAGTGGGAAGGCTAGATCAGCCATGATTGTAACCATGTAACCATTGAATGGAGTAGACTTGATGGGCCGAATGGCCTACTTCTGCTCCTATAACCAATGAACTCATGAGTGAGACCATTACTTTACACACTCCTCTAGATGTAATCTCATTGATGCCTTTATAATTACAGTAACTTCCCTACTTTATTATTCAACGTCCCTTGCAATGAACAGTAACGTTGTCGACTTTCCCAACTACTTATTACCTTAATAGCTCACGTGCCAGGACATTAGATCCCTCTTCATCAGATTTCAGATCAGCAGAATATGACAGGCCAACTGGTCTCCCAGTTGCTAGTGATTGTAACTCACATTCCCATTCCCACACTGACCTTTCTGTCCTGGGCCTCCTCCATTGCCAGAGTAAGGCCACACACAAACAAACTGGAGGAACAGCATCTCATATTCCACTTTGCAAATTAAGGTAGCCTCTAACTAAACGTCCTTCCCTCCCCTCCTCTGCACCCCACCTACTTCTCCCCTCCAGCTCCTCTCCTACCTCTGGCTTCACAGTGAAGGGGATGATTGATAGCAGACAGTTGGAACAAAGGCCAGAAATAAGAGCAGAAGGTGTGAGACAGATTTTAATCACAATCTGGCCTTTGTTCTAACTGTCTGCCTATCGAACAACCCCTTTGCCTATGTCCACCTATTACCTGCCCCACTGACCTGCCACTCCCCTTTTTCCAGCTTTCTCCTCCCCCCCCCCCCAACAATCTGTCTGAAGATGGGTCTCGACCTGCAATGTCACATCCATGTCAGAGATGCTGCCTGACCCGCTGAGTTACTCCAGCACTCTGAAACGTCACCTATCCAGGTTCTCCACAGATGCTGCCTGACCCGCTGAGTTACTCCAGCACTCTGAAACGTCACCTATCCAGGTTCTCCACAGATGCTGCCTGACCCGCTGAGTTACTCCAGCACTCTGAAACGTCACCTATCCAGGTTCTCCACAGATGCTGCCTGACCCGCTGAGTTACTCCAGCACTCTGTGAAATGTCACCTATCCATGTTCTCCACAGATGCTGCCTGACCCGCTGAGTTACTCCAGCACTCTGTGAAATGTCACCTATCCATGTTCTCCACAGATGCTGCCTGACCCGCTGAGTTACTCCAGCACTCTGAGAAACATCACCTATCCATGTTCTCCACAGATGCTGCCTGACCCGCTGAGTTACTCCAGCACTCTGAAACGTCACCTATCCAGGTTCTCCACAGATGCTGCCTGACCCGCTGAGTTACTCCAGCACTCTGTGTCTATCTTCACCCGCCAGCCAGCTTCACGATTCCATTGAGAGACTGTTTAAGAAGGAACTGCAGATGCTGGAAAATCGAAGGTAGACAAAAGTGCTGGAGAAACTCAGCGGGTTTCGGCCCGAAACGTTGCCTATTTCCTTCAGGGTTTCATCCCGAAACGTTGCCTATTTCCTTCGCTTCATTGATGCTGCCTGACCCGCTGAGTTACTCCAGCACTCTGTGAAACGTCACCTATCCATGTTCTCCACAGATGCTGCCTGACCCGCTGAGTTACTCCAGCACTCTGTGAAACGTCACCTATCCATGTTCTCCACAGATACTGCCCTGACCCGCTGAGTTCCTCCAGCACTCTGTGAAACGTCACCTATCCATGTTCTCCACAGATGCTGCCTGACCTGCTGAGTTACTCCAGCACTCTGTGAAACGTCACCTATCCATTTTCTCCACAGATGCTGCCTGACCCGCTGAGTTACTCCATCACTCTGTGTCCTTTTGTTGAACCACATCGACTGGCCAACCATCATTGTCACCTCCTACAACATGCCCTAAGATGAGTTTGTCCGAACTCCTCCATGCCAATGAAGCTGCCTCACTGAGCCAGCACATTCCAGGCTAAAGCAGCCGTTTCTTTGGCACTTTAATGATTCGGTTGCACCCGTCAGGCTCTGAGTTCACCACAAGTGCCACTGCAACATGTGAAGATTTTTCTGCACCTTCCACATTGAGGACAAGGGTAGGATGTCACATCTGCCAGGTCCCCGTGTTATATACAGGGCAGCAAGGCCAACGCCGTTCATATACAAGGTAGGAATTTGCTCACATAATGGATCGAATCTTTGCTTCTCCTGTGCGATTGTAAAAAACCATCAGTGCCTCCTTTTGCTCACGTTTCTGTTACATAAGGAAGAGGAGAATTTTGAAATAAACTATAAAACTATGAATAGTTTTCTCTGTCCATTGACAAGATCATTCCCTCAGTGAAGCAGGAAGCACCCACCGTTTTGTGGCCGGTCATGGCCTGTGCTGCTGCCTGCAGAGCCACCTTGGCCTTGGCACTCACACCCTCAGGTTCCACAAGGACCACCTTGCGTCGCTTGGCCGGCAACTGCGACAGAACATCCGACTTCAGGCGCCGCACCATCAATGATTCCAGCAGCAGGAGCCGCAGCTCCTGGAGGTTGGACGATCCGGAATAATCCCAGCCCCAACGTAACTGGTGAGCAAGGGAGCAGAGTTAGCAGGTGGGTGGTGGGGACTGTAGGTGGGTGGTGGGGACTGTAGGGGCTGTAGGTGGGGGGTAGACAAGGGTGGGTGGTGGGGACTGTAGGTGGATGGGGTGAGACGGTGTGGGTGGGTAGAATTGAGGGTAGAATTGGTTTGGGCAGAGTAAAGAAATAGCATGGGGAAGGAAACAGTAAGAGGTATACATGGGTATCTGAACAGGGCATCGAATAGATCAGTGGAGCAGCAAGCATGTAACAAGATTTGAATCTGCACGTAGACCAGGCAAACTAAAGGAGCAGTAATGGTTTGGAGGATGAGTTCTAGATTCCAGTGAAGGAGACAACTGGCAGCAAATGATATTTCCATTGTGACAAATGAAAGATTCATTGACGATCTCCTTGTGAAGGTGCTTGAGGGACAGTGATCATAATAAAATCAATTTTAAATTAAATTTGAATATGATTTAGCTCAATCTGATTCTAGAGACTTGAATCTGATGACAGGAGCATGAGCTGCCTCTGGCAGAGTATGGAACCATAAAACATGACGGCAAACTAGCAATGACTAGGATTTAAACAGTTTATACATCATTTACAAGTAATAAATGCCACTTTGATGCCAAATAATGTACAGCAGGAACACTGGTACAGCAGACGCCATCAAGAGAAGTCAAAGATAGCGGCAGATCGAAGGAAGAACGCTGTAATGTTGCCAAATAGAGGAGCAGGAGGGAGGGTTGGGAAAACGTCAGCAACACTGATCACAGACATGGGTGGGGCAAGGGAGAGACACTGCAGATCACAGACATGGATGGGGCAAGGGAGAGACACTGCAGATCACAGACCCCAGACATGGATGGGGCAAGGGGGAGACACTGCAGCAACACAGACATGGATGGGGCAAGGGGGAGACACTGCAGCAGATCACAGACATGGATGGGGCAAGGGGGAGACACTGCAGCAACACAGACATGGATGGGGCAAGGGGGAGACACTTCAGCAGATCACAGACATGGGATGGAAGTCATCGTGTCTTGGGGAATGATCACTTTTTGTCACACTAATTGATCCAACACTTTTTAACGAGTAATCTTTGCCAGGGAAAAGATAGGAATCTGAGGGGTAACTTTTTCACACAAAGGGTGGTGGGTGTATGGAACGAGCTGCCGGAGGAGGTAGTTGAGGCTGGGACTAACCCTTTGTTTAAGAAACAGTTCGACAGGTACTTGGATAGGACGGGTTTGGAGGGTTATGGACCAAGCGCAGGCAGGTGGGACTAGTGTAGTTGGGACATTGTTGGTCGGTGTGGGTGAGTTGGGCCGAAGGGCCTGTTTCCACACTGTATCACTCTATGACTAACGGCAGATGCTGGTTTAAACCGAAGATAGACACACAATGCTAGAGTAACTGGCAGCATCTCTGGAGAGAAGGAATGGGTGACGTTTCGGGTCGAGACCCTTCTTCAGACTCATCCTTCAGATGCCTCCTGCCCCGGTGGGTTACTCCAGCATTTTGTGTCAATCTTCGATAGATCAGCCATGATTGAATGGTGGAGTAGACTAGATGGGCCGAATTACCTAATTCTGCTCCTATCCCTTATGACCTTATGAAAGTGTCACGACAACTGGCCAGACCCATAGCTGAGGTGGCAGGTTTGTGGTCTACAGAGACAGTGAGCTTACTGGACCTAAACTCCCTCAGCTTTAGAGGAATAACAGGTCATCTCTGAAACACACAGAATTATTTTAGTGCCTGGCAGGGTGAAAGCAGAGATAATGTTGCCTGTGACATCTAGAACTCTCAAAATCAGCAGTGAAACCAAGCGAAGGCTTGGCGATCGTTTCACCCAACACCTCCGCTCGGTCCGCGTTAACAAACGTGATCTCCCTGTGGCTCAGCTCTTCAACTCCCCCTCCCATTCCGAATCCGACCTTTCTGTCCTGGGCCTCCTTCATGGCCAGAGTGAGCACCACCGGAAATTGGAGGAGCAGCACCTCATATTCCGCTTGGGCAGTCTGCACCCTAGCGGCATAAACATTGAATTCTCCAATTTCCGGTAGTCCTTGCTGTCTCCTCCTCTCCTCCCCTTCTCAGCTCTCCCTCAGTCCTCAGGTTCCTCCTCTTCCTATCTCCTTTCTTTTCCACAACCCCCCTCACCCCACATCAGTCTGAAGAAGGGTTTTGGCCCGAAACGTTGCCTATTTCCATCGCTCCATAGATGCTGCTGCACCCGCTGAGTTTCTCCAGCACGTTTGTCTACCTTCAGCAGTGAAAGGGCTCAGGACAGAGGCTGGTAGATTTGAATCATAGAATATGAGGTTAGTGCAGGGAACTTGTGCATTTTATGAATGGCAAAGTAGCCACCTGGAGCTAAATATCTTCCTTCTACATCTTGTGTTGAGCTGAGCTGAGCTGCCCCTCACCTGCTTGGCATCACAGTAGCGCATTCCAAAGTGGTGGAAGCTGGGGAAAAGGGTGGGCTGGACAGCAGTGATCTGGCTGTACAGCTCAGCCGGTCTCGACATGGCGGGTGTCCCCGACAGAAGCACCAGTCTCTTTGCAGCCTGCCAATGAGAAATAAAATAGTTAGTGGGAGTCTCGGAGCAGCTTTAGTCCTGTGTTGTGTCACCTCCCCAGACCAAGCCAATGAAGAGACACTAGAGAACCAGGAGCACCAGTCATAGAGAGATACAGCACGGAAACAGGCCCTTCGGCCCAACTTGCCCACACCAGCCAACATGTCCCAGCTACACTAGTCATAGAGAGATACAGCACGGAAACAGGCCATTTGGCCCAACTTGCCCACACCAGCCAACATGTCCCAGCTACACTAGTCATAGAGAGATACAGCACGGAAACAGGCCCTTCGGCCCAACTTGCCCACACCAGCCAACATCTCCCAGCTACACTAGTCATAGAGAGATACAGTGTGGAAACAGGCCATTCGGCCCAACTTGCCCACACCAGCCAACATGTCCCAGCTACACTAGTCCCACCTGCTTGCGTTTGGTCCATATCCCTCCTACCCATGTACCCAACTGTTTGTTACATGTTGGGATAGTCCCAGCCTCAACTACCTCCTCTGGCAGCTCATTCCATACACCCACCACCCTCTGTGATTCCTATTAAATATTTTCCCCTTCACCTTGAACCTGTGTCCTCTGGTCCTTGATTCACCGACTCTGGGCAAGAGACTCTGCATCTACCTGATCTATTCTTCATGATTTCAGTGCTGGAGCTACCCCTGCAGCTGCCTCACAGCTCCAGCAACCCAGAATCAATGACTGTGAGGAGTTTGCACGTTCTCAATGTGACGTCCCACAGATGGGTGGTTTGGTAATTAGATGGCTGCCATGCATTGCCCCAGGTGCAGATAAATCTGGGGCAACTGGAGGGGAATGTGACCCTAGTCACGTAAAGATGAACCAGGCCCTTCGGCCCACCATCAAATTCCTATTTACACTTTAATCCCATGTTTTAAATTGTCCCCATGTTCTCATTGAGAGCAAAATGGTGCTTGCCAGTCAGTGTGCATCTTAGTAGCAAGGTGTCAGATGTAGAGAGCAAAGCCTTGCTTCCGTTAGTAGCCTGGATAACACAAGCACTAAATAATCTTCACCATTTAGCTACACATAGGTTGTGTACCGTATAGGTACAGCTGTGAGGAACATCAGGAATGGACCAGGATGCTGAAACATCAACAATGTGCAGCAAATTCAACCTCAATATTATAAAGTGAAGCAAAACATAACATTGAAAAATCTCAGTAGACAAAAGGTGCTGGAGAAACTCAGCGGGTGAGGCAGCATCGATGGAGAAAAGGAACAGGCCATGTTTCTTCTTCAGGCTGATGTCGGGGGGGGGGGGGGGGGGGGGGGGGAGGGAGCTGGGAAGGAGGGACAAAGCAAGGACTACCTGAAATTGGAGAAGTCAATGTTCATAGCGCTGGGGTGTAAACTACCCAAGAGAACTATGAGGTGCTGCTCCTCCAATTTACACTGGGCCTCACTCTGGCAATGTGCCGAGCATAAGCTTGGTCTCACCGACGTAGAGAAGGTGACACCTACAACAGCAGATACAGTGATGAGGTTGGAGGAGGTGCAGGTGAATCTCTGCCTCACCTGGAAAGACTGTTTGGGTCCTTGGATGGAGTCGAGGGGGGAGGTAAAGCGACAGGTGTGGCATTTCCTGCGGTTGCAAGGGAAAGTACCTGGGGAGGGGGTGGTCTGGGTGGGAAGGGACGAATTGACCAGGGAGTTACGGAAGAAGCGGTCTCTGCGGAAAGCCAAAAGGGGAGGAGATGGGAAGATGTGGCCAGTGGTGGGATCTCGCTGGAGGTGGCGAAAATGTCGGAGGATTCTATTTTGTATGTGATGGCTGATGGGGAGGAAGGGGAGGACAAGGGGGATTCTGTCCTTGCTACGAGTGGGGATATAGAGGAGATCTTGATGACGGCCTCATCTATAATCGAAGAAGGGAACCCACATTTCCTGAAGAATGAGGACGTCTCCGATGCCCTGGTCTAGAACACCTCATCATGGGTGCTGATGCGGCATAGACGGAGGAATTGGGAGTAGGGGATGGAGTTCTTACAGGAAGCAGGGTGGGAAGAAGTGTAGTCACGATAGCTGTGGGAGTCAGTGGATTTGTAATAGATGTCAGTTAGTAGTCTGTTACCTGCGATGGAGATGGTGAGATCAAGGAACGGTAGGGAGATGTCGGATATGGTCCAGGTGTATTTGAGTGTCGGTGGTGAAATGGATCAAGTCGGTGAGTTCACCTCGGTTTTATTAAATCCGATGCCATGGTTGGGGGAAAAGATCATAAGCAGAATTAGGCCATTCGGCCCATCAAGTCTACTCTGCCATTCAATCATGGCTGATCTATCTCTCCCTCCTAACCCCATTCTCCTGCCTTCTCCCCATAACCCCTGACACCTGCACTAATCAACAATCTATCTATCTCTGCCTTAAAAATATCCACTGACTTGTGACCTCCACAGCCGTCTGTGGCAAAGAATCCCACAGATTCACCACCCTCTGGCTAAAGACTAAAGAATAGACTGCTTAAAGCCTTTGGAGGGGGGGAGGAGTTGTCAAGCTGGTTTCAGCTTCTCACTGTTTGACTCATTAAATCCAAGGCTCACTCAGAAGCAGCTGCTCACAGCCCTCGACAACAACCACAATGCAACAGGGACTGCGTTTATTTTTAATTTGCTTTTTAAGAAAGCTGTTCCGATCACAATGAACCACAAGAGAGACAAAGGGAGGGGAGAAAGGGGGGGGTGTGGCGGTGATCGAGGGGTGACCTGAAGAAGGGCAAGGCAGCATGAGGAAAAGGCAAAGCTAAGGACCTTGGTGAGACCGCAGGCAGCATCAAAGATCCTATAGATAAGATAGATCACTCCTGCTAATGCAATGTGATGACGTGTTGTACGCAACGGAACAGAACATGGGCCTTTTTTTTCATCCATTTCAGTAACCCGATCCGACCCGACCCGACCCGCAGTGTAATCAACGATGCGGGGGAACAGTTTGTGTTAATAAATTAAAATTCTGAAAATGAGAAGATTTTTACCAAATAACTTTTATTTTTACGAGGATGTTTCCGTAACCGGCTTCCGTCTCCGCACTAGTATCCTTGCTCCGCTACGGGATCTTCGGTGCGGAGACGGAAACCGGTTATGGAAATGGGGCCGAACATGACCCATGAATCTGCCCATGGCCGTACTGCGTCTTGTTCGTCAAGTTATCTATCTTGTCCGCTATAGGGTCGTTGGGCAGCATTGCACACATTTCTGGTTGCACGGGTGCAGGGCAGAGATAACATAAACTGGATTGGGTGGAGATGAGATTGAGCAGGATGAAACTGGGATTGGCGGGCTTGAGGTATAAAGAGAGGCTGATAGGTTGGCATCTTTCCCTGGAGCCAGGGGTTTGAGGGATCACCTTGTAGAGAATGAATGAATACGTTTATCGGCCAAGTATTCACATACAAGGAATTTGCCTTGGTGCTCCGCCCACAATATAAAATAGAGGGCCATAGAGAAAGTGTATAGTTACATCCTTTACTCAAGGTTGGGAGTCTAAAACTAGACAGTGGGGTGAGAGGAAAGATTTTAGATGGACATTATACCATGCATGTTTACCATCAAGCCCCACACAAGTACAACAGGTAGTGCAACGAGAAACATGAACATAGTGTTAGCTACAGAGAAAATGCAGACAAAAACTCACTCAATGGCCGCAATGAGGTAGATTGGGATGGAGAATCCATCCTTAGCTTGGGAGGTCCATTTAAAACTATGATCTCAGTGGACTGTGAAGAGGTTGTTCCTGAATCTGGTGGTACATGCTTCCAGCTATTTTATATCCTTCAGAGGGGAAAGGAGGGAATGGCCGGCGTGTAAGAGCCGCTTGATAATGTCGGCTGCATCCCCGATGAAGCGTGAAGTGTAGAGTTAGTCGACGGTGAGGGCGGACACTGGTCTGTGTGATGGACTGGGCTGCATCCAGAACTCTCTGCAATTTCTTGCAGTCTTCAGCAGAGCAGCTGACAAACCAAGTTGTGATGAAACCTGTGCTGCAGCAAGTAAGATCATTGTCCTATCTGGGACATATCACAATAAAACACTCTTGACTCTTGCTAGAATGCTTTCTACAATGCATCTGTAAAAACTGGTAGCAGTGATTGGGGAAATGCTGAATTTGGCCAGTTATAGGGCTAGTAAATGTAAAGGATTTGAGCTGAGTGCAGATAAACGGGACTAGAGCAGATAAAACATCTTGGTTGTTATGTAGAGGTTGGGCTCGAGTGCGTTTCAATCTTTAGATTAGACTTTGGACATTTGACTTTACAGATCTCTCCAAGGACTAGAGTTGAGTTTAGTGATACAGCATGGAAACCGGCCCTTTCACCAACTGTCCACGTTGACCAGCGATCACCCATTCACACCAGCTGTTCTCATCCACTCTCTGCACACAAGGCCAACTGATCTACAAACCAGCACATCTTTGGGATGTGGGAGGAAACCGGAACACCCAGAGGAATCCCACGCAGTCACGGGGAGAACGTGCAAACTCCACACAGACAGCAGCTGAGGTCAGGATCGAACCTGGGTCTCTGGTGCTGTGAGGGAACGGCTCTACCAACCGCATCACTTTTGTAGAAGGGAATCTGTTCCCAAGGGAGGGGGAGATGGGAAGATACCTGGAGCAGAGGAAGAGCAGCTTTGCATCGAGCACTTTTCATGTTCTTCAGAAAATGAGATTCATCCTAAGACACGAGAAAGAAACGCAAATGTCAAATTCAAACAGCGGATACTGTGCGTGGCAGAATGTTGAACAAATGGTATCTGTCTGTGCCAGAGCTAAATCCAGAACTAACTCGCCTAATCAGCAAGTCTGAACACAATATTAGGAATATTGTCTCCACATGGTCCGTGTGCAAAATGAAAATCAAACTACACGTGTTCAAAATAGGATAAATAATAATAAATAAGCAGCAACGTATATATAGGTAGGAAAGATCCCAAGGGCTATGGGTCAATGAGACTAGCCCCGATGGATGCCTTGGTCAGCACGGACTGGTTAGGCTGAAGGGCCTGTTTCCGTGCAGTGGAACCATGACTAGAAGCCCAATATAAATGAATGCATGTGCTCAGTTGCCTCCTCTGCTGGGTTAGTACACATCACTGTGAAGATTAGTACTCATCTCCATCAAGGGCATTCCTGCATCCAGATATTATCCTGCAGCAGCCAATGTAGTTAATTGTGATATGGGGTAAGGTGTGTGCCTGGCACAGGGGGCAGCAGGTGTGTGTGTTGCACAGGGGCAGCAGGTGTAGGTGTGGGGGCACAGGGGCAGCAGGTGTGTGTTACACAGGGGGCAGCAGGTGTAGGTGTGGGGGCACAGGGGGCAGCAGGTGTAGGTGTGGGGGCAGCAGGTGTAGGTGTGGGGGCAGCAGGTGTAGGTGTGGGGGCAGCAGGTGTAGGTGTGGGGGGCACAGGGGGCAGCAGGTGTAGGTGTGGGGGCAGCAGGTGTGTGTGTACACAGGGGGCAGCAGGTGTAGGTGTGGGGGGCACAGGGGGCAGCAGGTGTAGGTGTGGGGGCACAGGGGCAGCAGGTGTAGGTGTGGGGGCACAGGGGGCAGCAGGTGTAGGTGTGGGGGCACAGGGGCAGCAGGTGTAGGTGTGGGGGCACAGGGGGCAGCAGGTGTAGGTGTGGGGGCAGCAGGTGTAGGTGTGGGGGCACAGGGGCAGCAGGTGTAGGTGTGGGGGCACAGGGGCAGCAGGTGTAGGTGTGGGGGCAGCAGGTGTGTGTTACACAGGGGGCAGCAGGTGTAGGTGTGGGGGCACAGTGGGCAGCAGGTGTAGGTGTGGGGGCACAGGGGCAGCAGGTGTAGGTGTGGGGGCACAGGGGGCAGCAGGTGTAGGTGTGGGGGCACAGGGGCAGCAGGTGTAGGCGTGGGGGCTGCTGTGGGCAGCAGATGTGGGTGTAGGGGCTGCTGTGGGCATACCTGGGGTGGGGAAGAGCAAGTAAACACACGTACCACAATGATGAGCTGAAACTGCCTCTGTGTCAGCTGCTTGCTGAGCCGGGCCAGCAGGTCGTGACTGATGATGTTGACAGTGGGGGAGGAGAGTTGGTCTTTCCCAGTCTTCACCACGTTGATGGTGTCAGCGTCCACTGAGGGCAGCCAGCGGCTGAAAGCCTGTCGAACGACAACAACATCTAGTCCACAAACTGCACTCCACCCATTTACACCCACCAATGTGCGGCAGGAGGTTCTACCCAAAATACAGGCTCCAGCCATCACTCACATACTACGGGCAGCCTGATCTTGGGGTGCTTAGAACAGGCCCGTCCGCCCACAATGCCTGTGTCATTAATCTCTTCTGCCTGCATGTGGTCCATATCCCTCCATTTCCTGCGGATCCATGTGCCAATCTAAAGACTCTTAAACAAACACCACCACCGTACCTCCGTCCCCGACCCCTGGCACCATCGTCCCTGCCTCCACCCCCACCCCTGGCATCATCGTAGCTGCCTCTAACCCCACCCCTGGCAGAGCAACTGCCCTGGCATCTCCTGCAAATCACATTATTAACGGGCTCCTGGACACACACTGAGACTTCAGCCCCAATTTATACACCAAGGTGTTTCTATCCCTTCATTTAGTTTTGTTTAGAGATAGTGTGGAAACAAGCCCTTCGGCCCAGCAAGTCCACGGCAACCAACAATCACCTACACACTAGTTCTATGTTATCCCAGTTTTACACCCTACACACTAGGTTTACAGAAGTAAATTGATCATCACGTCTTTGGAGTACGGGAGGAAAGCAAAGCGTGCAAACTCGGTACAGACAGCATGTGTAGGATTGGAGCCGGGTCTCTGGGACTGTAAGGCAGCAGCTCTAACGCTCGGAGATGTCACACTGAGAGCTCTGAGCTCGCTTGATTACAATGTTGGACTGAGCGTGTTGAAATGTCCTGTCCACTGAATGGTTGTACCTGTGCCCAGGTGAATCGGACAGAGGATGGAGCCACCACAAGCACTGGCCACTCCTTACGGTACACAGCAGCAATACAGATGGCCTGCAGAGTTTTCCCAAGCCCCATGTCATCAGCAAGCAGCAGCCGGCCTTCACGTGAAATAGCAAAACTGTCGAGACACAAAGACCAGTCTATGAAAAGGCGAGCGTGTACATCAGGCCTAACATCACCCCAACATTGCCCCAACATCACCCCAACATTGCCCCAACATCACCCCAACATCGCCCCAACATCGCCCCAACATCACCCCAACATCACCCCAACATCACCCCAACATCACCCCAACATCACCCCAACATCGCCCCAACATCGCCCCAACGTTGCCCCAACATCGCCCCAACATCGCCCCAACATCACCCCAACATCACCCCAACATCGCCCCAACATCGCCCCAACATCGCCCCAACATCGCCCCAACATCACCCTTACATCGCCCCAACATCGCCCCAACATCGCCCCAACATCGCCCCAACATCGCCCCAACATCGCCCCAACATCGCCCCAACATCGCCCCAACATCGCCCCAACATCGCCCCAACATCACCCCAACATCACCCCAACATCACCCCAACATCACCCCAACATCACCCTAACATCACCCCAACATCGCCCCAACCCCAACATCACCCCAACATCACCCCAACATCACCCCAACATCACCCCAACATCACCCCCAACATTGCCCCAACATCACCCCAACATCGCCCCAACATCACCCCAACATTGCCCCAACATCACCCCAACATTGCCCCAACATCACCCCAACATCACCCTAACATCACCCCAACATCACCCTTACATCACCCTTACATCACCCCAACATCACCCCAACATCACCCCAACATCACCCCAACATCGCCCCAACATCACCCCAACATCCCCAACATTGCCCCAACATCACCCCAACATCACCCTAACATCACCCCAACATCACCCTTACATCACCCTAACATCACCCTAACATCACCCCAACATTGCCCCAACATCACCCCAACATTGCCCACAGACCCAGGGCAGTCAAGCATCGGGTTGATGGCTGGCAATGACAAGCTGACAAACAGTCAGTCATGGAACCTTCCCTGAACTAACCCTATTTACTAGCTCTTGGTATGTTGCCGATTAAACTATCTGCTTCTACCAGGCCACGTATTCCAGATTACAGCCATATTGTACGGCCATGAGTCACTCAATGGGTCACCAGCAATAGCTTCTCTTCCCACAACTGTATTGTGACCTGTCCTGTTATTTCCACGAGAGTCATCTTGCCTCACCTTGTCTTGTCTTCCTGCTATCTCCAGGGTCTAGTGATGTTAACCGCCCCCAGTGAAGATTTATGTTAACCCCTCCCCCCCTCCACGTTAGTTGTATTCACATTAACTAATGACCTACTTGACTCCGTCCCTCTGGAAGGGCATCAGGCTCTGCACCAATTTAGAATCAACATCAGACAGATCAGCATCTGGAATTGCCACAGGGTGTGGGCAAGTCTTCTGGAACTGGGGCAAGAATACCTCCAGTACACCACGGGGCAGAGGCTCCACCTGCACACCAGGGATCTTCAACAGTTCCTCAACTGGGAAATAACAAACACAACTTTCAGCAACAACTTACAAAACGTGAGGATATCTCAAACCACCATGCCAAACGTCCATGGCAAATGTAGCTACTGTAGTTAATGAAGGAGAAACTACAGCATTTGTATGCACAAAATCCCCTCAATCCACTCAAGGGATCATTGGTTCCCTGAATCAGTCGGGACACTCAGTACAAGAGTCACCTCGCTCTCATCGGTCTGGATCACATCCTCATCTGTGGGGACCTCGTTCTCATCGGTCGGGTCACCAAGGACAAGAGGCAGAGTCATGTTGCAACTTGATAAGACTTTGGTTCGCTCATATTTGGAGCATTGTGTGCAATTCTGGAACCCGTTACAGGGAGGATGTGAAGATTTTGGAAAGGATGTGGAGGTGAATGACCAGAATGCTGCCGGGATTACAAGGTGTTGCCTATAAGGAGGTCAGACAAACTCTGGAGTGCCGCCAGAGGTTGAAAGAAGCATGTGAAGTTGTGAGAAGCATAGACAGGGTGGATGGTCAGAACGTTTCTCCCAGAGTGTAAACGTCAAAGATTAGAGGGTACAGCTTTAAGGCTGGCATGAAAGTTTGAAGCTGTGAGCAGCAAGTTGTTTATTTTGACAGAGAGTGGTGGGTGCCTGGAACACGTTGTCAGAAATGGTGGTGGAGATAGATACAATAGTGGCATTTACAATACAATACAATTTATTTGTTGTCTGCAGTCATACACACAAGTAGAAGAACCAAGACACAACACAATTTACACAAACATCCATCACAGCGAATCTCCTCCTCACTGTGATGGAAGACAAAGTCTTATCTCTCCCCTGCACTCCCCAATCTCCTCCCGATGTCAGAGTCAAAGCCCCCGGCAGGCGATGGTAAGTGTCCTGCAGCCATTAAAGCCGCGCCGGGTGATGCAAGGCCACGCTCCGGGTCTTTAAGAGGCTTTTAGGACATGGATATGCAAGGGATGGAGGGACATGGATAATGTATAGACTGACATTAGTTTAACGGCATCATATTTAGTACAGATATTGTGGGCTGCTCCTGGGCTGCACAGCTCTACGATCCCACGACGACATTATATTTATAGACAATAGACAACAGGTGCAGGAGTACGCCATTCGGCCCTTTGAGCCAGCACCGCCATTCAATGTCAAAATCGTGTCCTCGTGGGATAATATGATAAGTTTTAATCTATAATTTGAGAGAGGGAAGGAAAAATCGGAGGTGTCAGTGTTGCAGTTGAACAAAGGGGACTATGGAGCCATGAGGGAGGAGCTGGCCAAAGTTGACTGGAAAGAGACTCGAGCAGGGATGACAGTGGAACAACAATGGCAGGTGTTTCTGGGAATAATACAGAAGGTGCAGGATCAGTTCATTCCAAAGAGGAAGAAAGATTCCAAGGGGAGTAAGGGGTGACCGTGGCTGACAAGGGACGTCAGGGACAGTATAAAAATAAAAGAGAAGAAGTACAACGTAGCAAAGATGAGCGGGAAGCAAGAGGATTGGGTAATGTTTACAGAACAACAGACAATACGGGGAGAATAGATGAGGTACGAGGGTAAGCTAGACAAGAATATAAAGGAGGATAGTAAAAGCTTCTTTAGGTATGTGAAGGTGAAAACATTAGTTACGACCAAAGTTGGACCCTTGAAGACTGAAAAAGGTGAATTTATTCTGGGGAACAAGGAAATGGCAGATGAGTTGAACAGGTACTTTGGATCTGTCTTCACTAAGGAGGACACAAACAATCTTCCTGATATAGTAGTGGCCAGAGGATCTGGGGTGACGGAGGAACTGAAGGAAATCCACATTAGGCAGGAACTGGTGTTGGATAGACTGATGGGACTGAAGGCTGATAAATCCCCAGGGCCTGATGGTCTGTATCCCAGGGTACTTGAGGAAGTGGCTCTAGAAATCGTGGACGCATTGGTGATCAATTTCCAATGTTCTATAGATTTAGGATCAGTTCCTGTGGATTGGAGGGTAGCTAATGTTATCCCACTTGTTAAGAAAGGCGGGAGAGAGAAACAGGGAATTATAGACCAGTTAGCCTGACATCGGTGGTGGGGAAGATGCTGGAGTCAATTATAGAAGATGAACTAGCGGCACATTTGGATAGCAGTAACAGGATCGGTCCGAGTCAGCATGGATTTACGAAGGGGAAATCATGCTTGGCTAATCTTCTGGAATTTTTTGAGGATGTAACTAGGAAAATGGACAAGAGAGAGCCAGTGGATGTAGTGTACCTGGACTTTCAGAAAGCATTTGGTAAGGTCCCACATAAGAGATTAGTGGGCAAAATTAGAGCACATGGTATTGGGGGTAGAGTGCTGACATGGATAGAGAAGTGGTTGGCAGACAGGGAACAAAGAGTAGGGATTAACGGGTCCCTTTCAGAATGGCAGGCAGTGACTAGTGGGGTACCGCAAGGCTCGGTGCTGGGACCGCAGCTATTTACAATGTACATTAATGATTTAGATGAAGGAATTAAAAGTAACATTAGCAAATTTGCAGATGACACAAAGCTGGGTGGCAGTGTGAACTGTGAGGAGGATGCTATGAGAATGCAGGGTGACTTGGACAGGTTGGGTGAGATGCATGGCAGATGCAATTTAATGTGGATAAATGTGAGGTTATCCACTATGGCAAAAACAGGAAGGCAGATTATTATCTAAATGGTGTCAAGTTGGGAAAAGGGGAGGTACACCGAGATCTGGGCATCCTTGTTCACCTTGTTCAGAGGGGATCTTATTGAAACATATAAGTTTATTAAGGGTTTGGACACGCTAGAGGCAGGAAACCTGTTCCCAATGGTGGGGGAGTCCAGAACCAGGAGCCACAGTTTAAGAATAACGGGTTGGCCATTTAGAACAGAAATGAGGAAAAACCCTTTCACCCAGAGAGTTGTGAATCTGTGGATTTCTCTGCCTTAGAAGGCAGTGAAGGCCAATTCTGGATGCTTTCAAGAGGGTTAGAAAGAGCTCTTAAAGGTAGCAGAGTTAGGGGATATGGGAAGAAGGCAGGAACGGGGTACTGATTGTGGATGATCAGCCATGATCACAGTGAATGGCGGTGCTGGCTCGAAGGGCCAAATGGCCTACTGCACCCAATGTCTATTGCCACTCACTGTGGTATGGTGGTCTACCAGTCATGGTACATTCCCTCATATCTGTCCTGTCCTGCACCAGATGAAGTCTCCTCAGTTATACCTCTTTCATGATTCAGTGATCCCTCAGTATTATCCTATAGGGAGATCTCTGATCTGAAACATTCATTATTTCTGCCTCCCAGGGGCATTGTCTGTCTCATTGAGTATTTATTGATTTACAGTTCCAGTGACAGTGAAGCTCAGAGAAGGCAAAATAGAGACCCAGAAGCACATCAACTTTACAAAGGAAGAGACATTAGAGGCTGCATGTGGCTGGATAAATCCCCGTCACCTGGCACAGGTGTAAATCCCCGCCACTTCACCTGACATGACCAGATTCGAATGTGGACAAAAGTAACTGCAATTGCTGGATAAAGACACAGAGTGCTGGAGTAACTCAGAGGGTCAGGCAGCATCTGTGGAGAACGTGCATGGACGATGTTTTGGGT
Source organism: Leucoraja erinaceus (assembly GCF_028641065.1). Taxonomy (NCBI): domain Eukaryota; kingdom Metazoa; phylum Chordata; class Chondrichthyes; order Rajiformes; family Rajidae; genus Leucoraja; species Leucoraja erinaceus. Next base: position 276,744 of record NW_026576784.1, on the reverse strand, counting down.
CAGGACCATTCTTCAGTGTGATTGTGGTAAGTGAGAGAAAGCTGGAAGAGATGGAGCAGGACAAAGCTGGGCAAGTGATAGGTGGATACAGGCGAGGGGGGATTTAATTGGCATATGATTGAACAAAAAACAGAGATGGGAAGAAGGTAAAAGGCTGTGCGATAAAGGAGTGAAGATACACAACGTGTGGAATCAGAAGGGATATAGATGGATGGGGATGGGGGTGGAGGGGGGAGGGTTATGTTGGTCATGACCTGTATTTAACCTGGATTTCAAGTGCTGTCGATTGGTCCCCATTTCCACACACATCCCAAAACTGGCGGGGGGGGGGGGGGGGGGGGGGGGTGCAGATTAAAACGGGTTGCGGCGTGTAGGCGAGTGGTAGAATTTGGGAGGATTTGATGAGATGGTGAGAATAAAGTGAGATTAGTGTGGATGAGTCTTGTTGGTCGGCATGGACTGTTCTATTTGCTGCTGGCATCCATCACTGTGTCAGAGTTGCAACATGTAACCTGGTTAGATAGCACTGGTCAAGAGAAACACAGTCCATGATCCAAGTATCTTGTAGACAAAGGTAACAAATAAATATTCAGTTTGAGGACATTGTGGAGTTAGAAGACACTGCCAACGTTGAACATAGACCAGTACAGCACAAGAGCAGGCCCTTCGACCCACAGTGTCTGTGCCGAACATGATGCCAAGTCCAACTTTTATTAGCCAGGCACATAATCCATATCCCTCCATATTCATGTGCGATCCTAAAGTTATTTAAACACCACTATCATATCTGCATGAACCACCAGCCCTGGCAGCGCGTTCCAGGCACCCTCTAGCCAGGTGAAAAGGTTGCGACTCTCTACCCTATCTTCGCCTCTCATCATTTCATATCTTTCTATCAGGACTCCCCAGAACCTTCAGGATTCCAGAGAAAACTGTCCAACCTCTGCATGTAGGAGCCCGCACAGCCCTAACCCCAGCATCGTTCTGGTAAACCTCCTCTGCACCAAATGTCTCCAAAGCCCCCACATGCTTCCTGTAATGGGGGCGACCAGAACTGCACGCAACACTCCAAATGCGGCCTGACCCAAGCTTGTCCTATAAAGCTACATGGTGACTTCCTGACTCTGAAAATGCAATGCCATGACCTATGAAGGCAAGCGTAACCCACGCCGTCTTTTCCATCCTAACCATCCTTGGATAGCCACCAAGTGGTCACAGGAATGGAAGGCAACCTCATCTCCATTACACAGCTACATCTCATCACCAGATAAACGCTGTCCAGGGTCTGACCTCCCCAGAGGAGTGTGGGTGAAGCTCAACACACTTGCTACTGGAGTTGGCCGTTTCAATGCCACGACCTATGAACGCAAGCGCAACGTACGCCTTCTTTACAACCCAACTACTTATGTTGCCACTTTCAGGAGGTTATACACTTGAACCCCAAAATCCCTCAGTACATCAACGCTGTTCTGGATTATTTACTGTATATCTTCTCATTACATTCCATGTCCCAAAGTGCAACACCTCACATCTCCATCTGCCATCTCACCCCCCCCCTCCCCCCCCTCCATCCCCACTTGTGGAGCTGATCTATATCCCGCTGTAGTCGTTGACAGCCTGCCTTGGGGTACTGATTGTGGATGATCAGCCATGATCACATTGAATGGCTGTGCTGGCTCGAAGGGCCGAATGGCCTACTCCTGCACCTATTGTCTATTTGTTCACAGTCCAGATCCCCAACAATCTTGATGTCATCGGCAAACTTACTAACCAATCTATGTTTACGTCCAAGTCACAAACAGCAGAGGTTCCAGTACAGATCCAGCGGAACTCCACCGGGCAGACTTCCTGCCTGAATATTGTCTTCCACCACAACCCTCCGTCTTGTATCAGTTGTGAATCCACACAATCCACTCACTGTTAATGGTGTGCGTCTTAATCCATTGGGTCAGTTCACCATGAAGAACATTATCAAATATAATCCTGAGCAAAAACAAAGGTTTTTGTCCGAGACACTGCATTAGGTCTGATCCAGTTCTTCATCCCTTTTCCTCCATAGATGCTGCCTGACCCGCGGAGTTGTCCCAGCAGGTTGTTTTAACTTGAGGACATTGTTTATTGACTTCTAGAGGACAGCGTGCAGCAATTCTAATAATTATCTCCCATCCGACACTCCAGAACTATCTATAGGTAAAGCCAGACTTGCACGAATAAGCGGCAGGCACCAACCTCCCCACAGCTGCTCACAGCTTCAGCCTCATTCACGAGGACCATCACCAGTTCCCACAGCCAGATGTGTGCACAGGTTAGATACTCCAGACAACAACATAGAACAGTACAGCACAGGAACAGGCCCTTCAGCCCACAATGTCTGTACTCTGAATAACTTCTCATCGACTGTCCTCGCCATTAACTACAAGGTATAAGGGGTTTGGGTGAACAAGTCAGAGAGGTGGATTAAGCAGAGGACACATCTATAGACGCCACTCACCCAGAACTTTGTAATCCTCCAGAAGGAAGCTCCAATTTCTTGTTTTCATATCTATGATCCAATAAAATTCATAAATATCAGACGCTGATTAAAAACAAGTTTAAGAAAAACCTTCAGAACTACGGAAATGCAGAAGGAGGATTTAAGGCGGGAAGATCAGGTGGGGGTTGAGGGGTAAGGGGGAGAGGGGTGGGGGGTGAGGGGGTGAGGAGATGAGGGGGTGGGGAGTGAGGAGGGGTGGGGGATGGGGGGGGGTGAGGGGAGTGGGTGATGAGGGGGGGGGGGGGGGGGTGAGGGGGTGGAGGTGAGGAGGGGGGTGGGGGTGAGGAGGGGGGGGGTGGGGGTGAGGAGGGAGGGGGGGTGGGGGGGTGAGGAGTGAGGGGGGGGGGTGGGGGGTGAGGAGGGGGTGGGGGGTAAGAGGTGAGGTGATGAGGGGGGTGAGGGGGTGGGGGGATGAGGGTGAGGGGGGGTGAGATGAGGGGGTGGGGGTGAGGTGAGGGGGGGGGGGTGGGGGGTGAGGAGGGGGTGGGGTGGGGGGTGTGGTGGGTGGGTGGGGTGTGGTTGGTGGTGGGGGAGTGGGAACTGTAGAAGCAGCAAGGGGTGAGAAGTCTCAGGTGGAGAGAGTGTGAAATGGCTGCTGATGAAGTTGGGAGAAACTGACCATAATTCCTGGAATTCACCCGTTTGAAGACAGCCACGACCTCTGCATGGAAAGCGATTGCCACTTCACAGCGGGACCTGGAGATGAGGAGGATTCGCCCCTGTACACCTGCACCAGGTGACTTCCAGTTCTTGCCCACCTTCACCAGCTGGTTTGTACCAAGTGCCAAATTCAGCTTTCTCCTGGTACTTGGTGAATTGCTGGTGGTGCCGTCTGTTTCTTGCATTCCATCCAATGGCTTCAACGTAACGTTTGGGATAGACTTTATCTGCTCCACTGACACCGAGAACAGGAGGGAACAAGGAAACAGAATGTAGAATATAATGTCACAGCTGCAGAGAAAATGCTTACCATAAAATGGGTATGACAAGGCAGGTTGGGAGTTCATCCTGGGCACGTGTCTGATAACAATGAGGAAGAGGTGTCTCTGGAACTCTCTGCCACAGAGGGTAGTCGAGGCCAGTTCATTGGCTATATTTAAGAAGGAGTTAGATGTGGCCCTTGTGGCTAAGGGGATCAGGGGGTATGGAGAGAAGGCAGGTACGGGATACTGAGTTGGATGATCAGCCATGATCATATTGAATGGCGGTGCAGGCTCGAAGGGCCGAATGGCCTACTCCTGCCCCTAATTTCTATGTTTCTATGTTTCTAAGTGTCCTTCAATCTGGTGGTGTGCACTTTCAAGCTTTTGTAAAGGAGAGAATGACGAGGGTGTGAGTGGTCTTTCATTATGTTGGCTGGAATTTTTTGAGGATGTAACTAGGAAAATGGACAAGGGAGTGCCAGTGGATGTAGTGTACCTGGACTTTCAGAAAGTATTTGATAAGGTCCCACATAGGAGATTAGTGGGCAAAATTAGGGCACATTGTATTGGGGGTAGAGTGCTGATATGGATAGAAAATGGGTTGGCAGACAGGAAACAAAGAGTAGAGATTAACGGGTCCCTTTCAGACTGGCAGGCAGTGACTAGTGGGGTGCCACAAGGCTCGGTGCTGGGACCGCAGCTATTTACAATATACATCAATGATTTGGATGAAGGGATTCAAAGTGACATTAGCAAATTTGCAGATAACACAAAGCTGGGTGGCAGTGTGAACTGTGAGGAGGATGCTATGAGAATGCAGGGTGCCTTGGACAGGTTGGGGGAGTGGGCAGATGCATGGCAGGTGCAGTTTAATGTGGATAAATGTGAGGTTATCCACTTTAGTAGCAAAAATAGGAAAGCAGATTATTATCTAAATGGCGTCGTTGGGAAAAGGGGAAGTACAACGGGATCTGGGGTCCTTGTTCATCAGTCTATGAAAGCAAGCATGCAGATACAGCAGGCAGTGAAGGCATGTTGGTCTTTATAACAAGAGTCGTGGAATATAAGAGCAAAGAGGTCCTTCTGCAGTTGTACAGAGCCCTAGTGAGACCACACCTGGAGTATTGTGTGCAGTTTTGGTCCCCAAATTTGAGGAGGGATATTCTTGCTATTGAGGGAGTGCAGCGTAGGTTTACAAGGTTAATTCCCGGGATGGCAGGACTGTCATATGCTGAGAGAATGGAGCGGCTGGGCTTGTACACTCTGGAGTTTAGAAGGATGAGAGAGGATCTTATTGAACCATATACGATTGTTAAGGGTTTGGACACGCTAGAGGCAGGAAACATGTTCCCGATGTTGGGGGAGTCCAGCACCAGGGGCCACAGTTTAAGAATAAGGGGTAAGCCATTTAGAACTGAGATGAGGAAACACTTTAACTCACAAAGAGTTGTGAGTGTGGAATTCTCTGCCTCAGAGGGCGGTGGAGGCAGGTTCTCTGGATACTTTCAAGTGAGAGCTAGATAGGGCTCTTAAAGATAGCGGTGTCAGGGGATATGGGGAGAAGGCAGGAATGGGGTACTGATTGTGGATGATCAGCCGTGATCACATTGAATGGCTCGAAGGGCCGAATGACCTACTCCTGCACCTATTGTCTATTGTGTATTGGCTGCTTTCCTGAGGCACCCTATATGGATAGAAAGGTCACCATTTCCATGGTGCATATTGCACCAAACAGCAATCAGTCCATACACAGGCACTAGCCTACACACTAGGGACAAAAGCCAATTAGCCTACAAGCTGGAGTGTGGGAGGAAACCGGAACACCTGGACAAAACCCACGCAGTCACAGAGAGAACCTGCGAACTCCGTATAGATAGTGCCCGCAGTCAGGATCAAACCCTGGCACTGTGGCTCTGTAAAGCAGCAATTCTGCTGCCACCATTACTCCCAGCAGCAAGTTCCAGGCACTCGCCACTCTGTGTAAAAACACCTGCCTATCTGGCACAGTGGTAGAGTTGCTACCTCACAGCACCAGAGACCGGGGTTCGGTGCTGTCTGTATGGAGCTTGTACATTCTCCCCATGACCTGCGTGGGTTTTCTCCGGGATCTCCAGTTTTCTCCCACACACCAAAGACGTACAGGTTTGTAGGTTAATTTGCTTGGTATCATTGTAAACTGTCCCTAGTGTGTGTAGGATAGTGTACCGGGATTGCTGGTCGGCGTGGACTCGGTGGGCAAAGGGCCTGTTTCTGTGCTGTGTCTCTGAACTAAACTCTTATCTTAGTATTTTATATTTTCATCCTTCTCCCTGGTCTCCCCGCAATCTCTGGCATTCTAGAAAAAATAATCCAAGCCTGTCCAACTTCTCCAATGTGAGGGACCCAGTACTTTCAATGAGGGTAGAATACAGAGTGCTGGAGTAACTCAGCGGGTCAGGCAGCATCTGTGGAGAACATGGATAGGTGACGTTTCACAGAGTGCTGGAGTAACTCAGTGGGTCAGGTCAGGCAGCATCTGTGGAGAACATGGACAGGTGACGTTTCACAGAGTGCTGGATTAACTCAGTGGGTCAGGCAGCATCTGTGGAGAACATGGATAGGTGAGATTTCAGGTCAGGATTCATCGTCAGACTGCCCATAGAGGGTGACAAGCCTGAGAAACACAACCCCACCCTAAAGACATTGGCTCCATTATATCACTGATGTAGACAAAGAAGTGTAGAATGGTCTCTATCCGTCCATGCTATCAGATACCATCTACACTCCGTACTCACTTAAGCTGCCATAATCGCCCAGACTGAAGCTCCACGTCTTGGTGGCTGCATCTGAAATCAAAGAATGACAGTAAAGGCGAATCCTGGTCTTTATACCGGCATTGTCAGGCTATAATTATCAGGTGAACACAGGTAGACGGTGAACACAGGTAGACGGTGAACACAGGTAGACGGTGAACACAGGTAGACGGTGAACACAGGTAGACGGTGAACACAGGTAGACGGTGAACACAGGTAGACGGTGAACACAGGTAGATGGTGAACACAGGTAGATGGTGAACTGATTGTAATTACTCATGTTTTTTTATATTTTAGTTTTAGAGATACAGTGTGGAACTGGCCCTTCGGCCCACTGAGCCCATGCCGACCAATGATCACCTGTACATTAGTTCCATGTTATCCCAGTTTTGCATTCTACACACAAGGGACAATTTATAAAAATGAATAAACCAACAAAACTACAACTTTGGGATGTGGTAGGAAACTGGAGCACACGCAGTCACGGGGAGAACGTACAAACTCCATACAGACACCACTCTTAGTCAGGATAGAACTTGGGTCTCTAGGGCTGCAAGGCAGCAACTCACCCTCTGCCCCACCTTTTAAAAATGTAATAGTCGAATTTCTGAGCAGATGGATAGCATGCAAAACAAAACTTTTCACTGTACTTCAGTACATGTGACTATAATAAACCTAAACCTTTTAACCAGAACCTTTTCAGGGAATCAAGAACCAGAGGACTTTGATTTAAGGTGAGAGGGGAAAGATTTTATAAGAAACATAGAAACATAGAAATTAGGTGCAGGAGTAGGCCATTCGGCCCTTCGAGCCTGCACCGCCATTTAATATGATCATGGCTGATCATCCAACTCAGTATCCCGTACCTGCCTTCTCTCCATACCCTCTGATCCCCTTGGCCACAAGGGCCACATCTAACTCCCTCTTAAATATAGCCAATGAACTGGCCTCAACTACCCTCTGTGGCAGAGAGTTCCAGAGATTCACCACTCTCTGTGTTGAAAAAAGTTCTCCTCATCTCGTTTTTAAAGGATTTCCCCCTTATCCTTAAGCTGTGACCCCTTGTCCTGGACTTCCCCAACATCGGGAACAATCTTCCTGCATCTAGCCTGTCCAACCCCTTAAGAATTTTGTAAGTTTCTATAAGATCCCCTCTCAATCTCCTAAATTCTAGAGAGTATAAACCAAGTCTATCCAGTCTTTCTTCATAAGACAGTCCTGACATCCCAGGAATCAGTCTGGTGAACCTTCTCTGCACTCCCTCTATGGCAATAATGTCCCTTCCTCAGATTTGGAGACCAAAACTGCACGCAATACTCCAGGTGTGGTCTCACCAAGACCCTATACAACTGCAGTAGAACCTCCCTGCTCCTATACTCAAATCCTCTTGCTATGAAAGCCAACATGCCATTCGCTTTCTTTACTGCCTGCTGCACCTGCATGCCTACCTTCAATGACTGGTGTACCATGACACCCAGGTCTCGCTGCATCTCCCCCTTTCCCAATCGGCCACCGTTTAGATAATAATCTGCCCCCGTTTTTGCCACCAAAATGGATAACCTCACATTTATCCACATTAAACTGCATCTGCCAAACATTTGCCCACTCACCCAGCCTATCCAAGTCACCTTGCAGTCTCCTAGCATCCTCCTCACACCTAACACTGCCCCCCAGCTTAGTGTCATCCGCAAACTTGGAGATATTGCCTTCAATTCCCTCATCCAGATCATTAATATATATTGTAAATAGCTGGGGTCCCAGTACTGAGCCTTGCGGTACCCCACTAGTCACTGCCTGCCATTGTGAAAAGGACCCGTTTACTCCTACTCTTTGCTTCCTGTTTGCCAGCCAGTTCTCTATCCACATCAATACTGAACCCCCAATGCCATGTGCTTTAAGTTTGTATACTAATCTCTTATGTGGGACCTTGTCGAAAGCCTTCTGGAAGTCCAGATACACCACATCCACTGGTTCTCCCCCTATCCACGCTACTAGTTACATCCTCGAAAAATTCTATAAGATTCGTCAGACATGATTTACCTTTCGTAAATCCATGCTGACTTTGTCCAATGATTTCACCACTTTCCAAATGTGCTGCTATCCCCATCTTTAATAACTGACTCTAGCAGTTTCCCCACTACCGATGTTAGGCTAACTGGTCTGTAAATTCCCCCTTTTCTCTCTCCCTCCCTTCTTAAAAAGTGGGGTTACGTTTGCTACCCGCCAATCCTCTGGAACTACTCCAGAATCTAAAGAGTTTTGAAAGATTATTACTAATGCATCCACTATTTCTGGAGCTACTTCCTTAAGTACTCTGGGATGCAGCCTATCTGGCCCTGGGGATTTATCGGCCTTTAATCCATTCAATTTACCCAACACCACTTCCCGACTAACCTGGATTTCACTCAATTCCTCCACCTCCTTTGACCCGCGGGCCCCTGCTATTTCCGGCAGATCATTTATGTCTTCCTTAGTGAAGACGGAACCAAAGTAGTTATTCAATTGGTCCGCCATATCCTGGTTCCCCATGATCAACTCACCTGTTTCTGACTGCAAGGGACCTACAGTTGTTTTAACTAATCTCTTTCTTTTCACATATCTATAAAAACTTTTGCAATCAATTTTTATGTTCACTGCCAGTTTTCTTTCAAGAACCTGAGGGGCAACCTTTTCAGAGGTGGGTATATGGAATGAGCTGCCAGAGGAAGTAGTTGAGGCGGGGATAATAATGACATTTTAAAGACACATCAGCAGATAAATGGGTATGAAAGGTTTAAAGGAATATGGGGCAAATGGGACAAGCGTGGATGGCCGGCATGGATGAGCTGGGCCAAAGGCCCTGTTTCTGTGCAATAACTCTACATTTGTTTCAATATAGTTCTACATTTCAAGTCAATAGTTAGTGTTTAATGATCATATGTACTGGCAATAGAACAATAACATTAATGCAGTCAAATGCAAATGAATATGTAACACTAGGTAACCTGGCCGATTACCATAAACCCAAGGTAGACAAAAATGCTGGAGAAACTCAGCGGATGCAGTAGCATCTATGGAGTGAAGAAAATAGGCAACGTTTCGGCACGAAACGTTGCCTATTTCCTTTGCTCCATGGATGCTGCTGCACACGCTGAGTTTCTCCAGCACTTTTGTCTACCTTCGATTTTCCAGCATCTGCAGTTCCTTCTTAAACACCATAAACCCAATCCTGCTCAATCTTTATACCAAGAATCAACCGAGGGAACTTGTCATGAACTGTCTGCAGTTTGTCCATCGTTACACAACGATGCTGCAACTGTGTTCCTGGAGCAGATCCATGGCACAGCTGGTAGAGCAACCATCCTCATTTACGTCAATCCCGACTTCCACTTTGGTCATTTTCCATGTCCATGCATGGCTTTCCTCCAGATATTTATTTCCCTCCCACATCCAGAACACATGCAACCTGGTAGATTAATTGGCATTGCCAATCAACCCTCAGAGAGTGGCGAGTCTGTGGAATTCTCTGCCTCAGAGGGTGGTGGAGGCAGGTTCTGTCGATACTTTCAAGAGCTAGATAGGGCTCTTAAAGACAGAAGAGTCCGGGGATATGGGGAGAAGGCAGGAACGGGGTACTGATTGGGAATGATCAGCCATGAATGACGGTGCTGGCTCAAAGGGCCAAATGGCCTACTCCTGCACCCACTGTCTACTGTCTATTGTCTAACCCTTAATGTACAGATTTATTGGAGAATCTGTGGAGAGTTGATGGGAATTTAGGGAGAATAAAATAGTGATTGTGTAGAATTCATGGTGTTTGATTATCAGTGCCTGGCTAGTGGGCTAAAAGGCCTATTTTTGTGCCGTATCAGTCTATGATGTCTGGTCTTAAAAATGTCCATTGGAAGAAGACTTTCCTAAACTCATATCCCATTCCCTTTGGGGGTTATGGGGAGAAGGCAGGGAAATGGGATTAGGATGCAGAGATCAGCCATGATTGAATGGCGGAGTGGACTCAATGTGCCGAATGGCCTAATTCTACGCCTATAACTTGTGAACGTGAAAATAGACCAACATTCTATTCCCTAACTTCCATTCCCCTAACCCTAATGCATGGACAACCGTCTTTGGAAAATCTGACCACCGGGCTTTGCCTCCTCTGCTCCGTCCACCCCACAAAGACTGAAGAGAATGACACCAGCAGAGGACAATGTCTGAAGAAGGGTCTCGACCCAAAGAGACACCCATTCCTTCTCTTCAGAGATGCTGCCTGTCCCGCTGAGTTACTCCATGTCTATCTTCGGTTTAAACCAGCATCTGCAGTTCCTTCTAACACACTACAATGTGCTGGTCGGGGGAGGCAGCGGAACTGTCATGGAACTGCTTCGAATCACTCGACTGAATATGCCAGTCATCACAGACTTCATTTTTTAGGTTTTTGCACTAATGTCTTAATTTTTGCACAGCCTTGGGTATTTTGTGTGTTATCTGAGCTTATGTGCTGCTGCAATGTACCTGGATCTCATCATCCTTGTACATATGATAGAAACATGTGGACCATTGTCTCTTTCCCCACTCCGAGCCCTGGGTGAACAGAGATTCCTCATCTGCTGAGGGCTAGATCAGTGTAGGACTACCAATCCAGAGTCATACAAGAAGTCCAGGTGCAACCTCTTGAAAGCTACCACATGCATAAAGTCAATTCTAGACTAAGCTGGAGTTACAGACTGGTGTGGCAGGACTTGCAAGAAATCGAGAGAGTTCGCTGCTTCAAATTCCATGAATATCACAGAGGAGATTGCAGATACTGATATCTGAAGAAACGTTATTTGTCCATTTCTCTCTTTTCACTCCTTCCATCAGGCAGGAGGTGCAGAAGCCTGAAGTCCCACACGACCAGGTTCAGGAACACATACTTCCCTACACCCACCAGCTTCTTAAACCAACCGCACAACACTAATCCAACTTCAGCAATGGAACACTACAGACCACCTCGCAAGACCATCGGCTTACTTTCTATTGTGTTTTGCAGCCTTTTTCTTTTCATTGCCTTGCCATGTCCACTGAGTTAATGTTGTCTGGGATAGACACAAAATGCTGAAGTAACTCAGCGGGACAGGCAGCATCTCTGGAGAGAAGGAATGTTGCCTGGGTCCCTGATGCTGCAAGATCTCCCTTATTCCTGCTGATCCCCTGACAGATGGCACGACTCATGTTCATAAATTCTAGGAGCAGAATTAGGCCATTCGGCCCATCGAGTTTACTCCGCCATTCAATCACGGCTGATCTATCTCTCCCTCCTAAACCTGCCTTCTCCCCACAAACCGACTCCCTTCACTGTATCCTAACGGCCACCCCCACCTCCTCACACCACCCCCACCCTCACACCCCCCCCACCCTCACCCCCCCACCCCAACACCCTAACCCCCACCCACTCCACCACACCCCCTCTCACCCACTCCCTCAACCCCACCCCCTCTCACCTTCACCCTCATACCCCACACCCTCACACCCACTGTCACCCCCACCCCCCCACCCCTTCACTCACCCCCTCACCTCCTCACACACCCCCACCCTCACCCCAACACCCTCACCCACTCCCTCAACCCCACCCACTCTCACCTTCACCCCTCATACCCCCACCCTCACATCCTCACCCTAACCCCCGCCCACTCCACCACACCCCCTCCCCCCACACCCCTCACCCTCACCCCACACACCCTCACCCCCCACACCATCAACCCCACCCCCACACCCTCACCCCCACACCCCACACCCCCCCCACACCCTCACCCCCACACACCCACCCCACAACCCTCACCCCCACACCCCAACCCCACACCCCCACACCATCAACCCCACACCCTCAACCCCACCCCCCCCACACCCTCAACCCCACACCCTCAACCCCACACCCCCACACCCCTCACACCCCCCACAACCCCACACCCTCACCCCACACCCCACACCCCCCCACACCCCCACACCCCCACACCCCACACACCCCCACACCCTCAACCCCACACCCCCCCACTCACCCACTCCCTCACCCCCCCACACCCCTCACCCTCACACCCCCCACCCCCCCCCACACCCCCACCCCCCCACCCCCTCACACCCCACTCACCCACTCCCTCACCCCCACACCCTCACACCCTCACCCCCACACCCCCTCACCCTCACACCCTCACCCCACCCCCCACCCCCACACCCTCACACCCTCACCCCCCCCCACCCCCACCCTCACACCCACACCCCACACCCCCACCCCTCACCCCCACCACCCTCAACCCCTCACCCCCACACCCCCACCCCCACCCCCATTACCGTATTGCCGGCTAGCGACGCTGCGGAAGGCGGCCAGCAGCTCCGAGTTGAATCCCACCTCCACACGGAAGCGCTGCGGTCCGTCCTCGAGGCACTTGCCGCTGTAGGGGCCGGGACTCCCGCAGCCGCCCTGCGCCGGGCCGGGGCTCGCGGCCTGTGGACGGCGGGGACTGCGGGGAGCCCTGGGGCGGGGAGCCCTGGGGCCGCGGGGAGCGCGGGGACGGCGGGGACCGGCTCCAGCTCCGGCTCCAGCACCGGCTCCAGCACCGGGCGGGGTCAGGGTCAGAGTCGGGCTCCAGGGCCCAGGCTGTGGGGCCGGCGGGGCTGGGGCTGGGTCCGGGGCCTGAGCACTAGGCCCGGGCACAGCCTGGGGGTCGGGCTGGATCGCGGCCGCCGGCGCGGTGCCCTCCTGCCGCCGACACAGGCCCAGTCTCTCGGCCCGCCGGGCCAGCGCCCGCTGCCGGTTCTCCTCCATCCGCCGCTTCTGCTCGTCGCTCAGGGGCCGGCGGACATGGCGCTGCTCCTGTGACGGCGCGGCCGCTACGCGAGCTCCAGGCTGTGCCGCCGACTAGGCCGCGGGGGGCGGGACCTGGCGCCGCCATGATTGACGGGCGGGACAACCAATCAGTGATGACGCGTGACGTCAAAGTCAAAGGGTTCAGGGGTCATAATTGACAGCAGCTGAATCAGGCCATTCGGCCCATCTAGTCCACTCCACCATTCAATAATGGCTGATCAATCTCTCCCTCCTAACCCCATTCTCCTGCCTTCTCCCCGTAACCCCGACACCCGCACTAATCAACAATCTATCTATCTCTCTGCCTTAAATACATTGACCTGACCCTCCTCTATGTCTACAAAGCCCTCAATGGGCTTGCCCCCTCCTACATTAAAAGTCTTCTCACCAACCACTCCACCTCCAGGCCCCTCAGATCGGCCGACTTGGGGCTGCTGAATATCCCGCGGTCCAGGCATAAGCTCAGGGGCGACCGACCGCACCTTAGCGGTTGCAGCCCCTAGACTGTGGAACAGCATCCCCCTTCCCATCAGAACTGCCCCCTCCATCGACTCCTTTACGTCAAGACTAAAAACGTATCTATCTATACTACCAAGCCTTTCCTGACGTCCACTGAGCGAAGGCTATATGTATATATGTATGTAGTTTGTTTGTTTATACTATTCATATAACAAATGTAAAGCACTTTGGCCAACGAGATGTGACTTGACTTAACTTAACTTGAGCTCCACCACCAACAATGAATCCCACAGATTCACCACCCTCTGACGAAGAAAATTCCTCCTCATCTTCCTAAAGAAACATCCTTTTATCCCGAGGCTGTGCCCCCTGGTCCTAGACGCTCCCACTAGTGGAGGCCTCCTCTCCACATCCACTCTATTCAGACCTTTCACTATTTGTTGTGTCAATGAAGTCCCCCCTCGTGTTGTACGGTATATCTGTAGGGGAGAGGGGCCGACGGCAGCTGGCGGTCCGATTCTAAGGGGGGGGGGGGGGGGGGGGGGGGACATAGGGCAATAGTCAGAATTACACTCATCCCTCAGCCCATTGGGCCTGCTGATCCTTTAGGAACCGTCGTGAACCTTCTTCACTGTCCACCAATTTTAGTGTCATCTCCAAACATAGAAACATAGAAAATAGGTGCAGTAGGCCGCATCGTGGCTTGGTTCGGCAATTTGAGCGCCCTGGAGAGGGAAAGGCTACAAAAAGTAGTAAACTGTCCAGTCCATCATCGTCTCTGACCTTCCTTCCATCGAGGGGATTTATCGCAGTCGCTGCCTCAAAAAAGGCTGGCAGTATCATCAAAGACCTACACCATCCTGGCCACACACTCATCTCCCTGCTACCTTCAGGTAGAAGGTACAGGAGCCTGAAGACTGCAACAGCCAGGTTCAGGAATAGCTACTTCCCCACAGCCATCAGGCTATTAAACCTGGCTCGGCCAAAACTCTGATTATTAATAACCACTTTCTGTTATTTGCACTTTACCAGTTTATTTATTCATGTGTGTATATATTTATGTCATGGTATATGGACACATTTATCTGTTTTGTAGTAAATGCCTACTATTTTTCTGTGTGCTGAAGCAAAGCAAGAATTTAATTGTCCTATACAGGGACACATGACAATAAACTCATTTGACCAAGACCCTGTACAACTGCAGTAGAACCTCCCTGCTCCTATACTCAAATCTCAGATTCAATTGTAATTGTCATTGTCAGTGTACAGTACAGAGACATCTCATTCACATCTAAAAATAATTAATACAAATAGTGAATCTATGGAAAACAATTACAGGCTTCCAGTCTGAAAAGAAACCCTCACCTTCACCTGCCTACCAATTATATGCTCACCCTGGATTCCGTGTCCATCCCATCACTCTGGGGATGATCAGCCATGATCACATTGAATGGCGGTGCTGGCTCGAAGGGCCGAATGGCCTACTCCTGCACCTATTGCCTATGACATGTGCTCTAACCTTCGAGGCCAGACTCCCATACAACACCTTGTCAAAGGCTTTGCTAAAGACTATGGGCACCATCTACTGCACTGCCCTCAGCAAACTTTTTGTTTACATCAAAAAATTCACTCAAATTTGTGCGACCTGATTCCCTATTCGGTGGAGACACTACAGAGGGAAACATTAGCAAAACAAGGTGCTGGAATCAACAGGAAATATGTTGGGTTGGGACCCTTCTTCAGACTCCATCAGCCCTCTTCCCTAATCAATCCTTCCTTTTGAAATGTACCTAGCACCTATTTCAATGATTTAGATGAGGGAGTACAAGGCATGATTCGTGAGTTAACAGATGCCACTAATGTTGGTGGCATTGTAGATAGTGATGATGGTTGTCAGAAATTGGAGGAGAAGCTTGATCCGTTTGGCAGGTGGGCTGAGGAATGGTTGATAGAACTTAATACAGATAAGTGTGAGGTGTTGCATTTTGGGAAGTCTAACCATTGCAGGGCCTAGAGAGTGAATGGCAGTGCTCTGTTGTACAGCAGAGGGGTCTCATAGTGCAGATACATAGGTCTTTGAAAATGGCCTCACAGGTAGATATGGTGGTCAAGAAGGTGGAGGATGATGGGTGATCTTATGGAGGTGTATAAAATCATGAGAGGATAGACCGGGTAGATGCAGAGAGTCTTTTACCCAGAGTAGGGGAATCGAGGACCAGAGGTTAAAGATTTAAGGTGAGGATGGAAAGATTTTATAGGAACCTGAGGGCCAACATTTTTTTTACCAAAGGGTGGTGGTCTATGGAACGAGCTGCCTGAGGAGGTAGTTGAAGCTGGGACTATCACAACATTAAAAAAAAAAAAGAACAGGTACATGGATAAGATAGGGTTAGAAAGATATGGGTTAAACACAGGTCGATGGGACTAGTGTAGATGGGGCATGTCAGTCGGCATATGTAAGTTGTGCCGAAGGGCTTGTTTCCATGCTGTATGGCTCTATGACTCTATCCTCTCTCAGAATCCCTGCAATAACACCCACCACTGATGGAAGGCTCACTGGCCTGTTGTTCCCAAGCTTTTCCTTGCAACCTTTCTTAAATAAATGCGCAACATTCCAGTCCTCCAGCACCATACCCGTGCCTGTCGATACAGAGATGCTGCCGGTCCCGCTGAGTTACTCCAGCTTTTTGTGCCTACTTATATCTGCCTGTAGCCCCGTAATTCCTTCACCTGCTTCTCACAATTCACTAGGATACACTTGATCACGTCCCGGGAATGTACCTGCATTATTAATGAACACGGATGTACAATTACACAGATGTACACGTACATGGATGTGCAAGTACGCATACACGGATGTACAAGTACACAGATGTGCATGTACAAGTACATGGATGTACCAGTACACAGATGTACATGTACATGGACGTACAATTACACGGATGTGCGTGTACAAGTACATGGATGTACCAGTACACGGATGTACATGTACATGGACGTACAATTACACAGATGTGCGTGTACAAGTACATGGATGTACCAGTACACGGATGTACATGTATATGGATGTACAATTACACGGATGTGCGTGCACAAGTACATGGATGTACACGTACACAGATGTATAAGTACACAGATGATCAAGCACACGGATGTACATGTACATGGATGGGGACAGTTTGGTGGGATATGGACCAGACACAGGCAAGTGGGACTAGCTTATTTGTGTAATTTGATTGTCATGGATGAGACTGGTTGAATAATCCATTACCCTGCATTGTAACTCTGTGACTCTGAATAGGGCACTTTGAATGATAATTAGCAAAATAACAAAAAATGGCAATGGAAATTATTTTTTACATGCCAAGCAGCTGGGCTCCTGAATGTACAGGCCAAGGGAATATTACCGGGGGGAGTGGACATGTCCAAAAGGCAGTTGGATATAAATCAGAACGGAAAGAGTTTACAAGGCTGAATAACAAGGTTGGAGGAGTGAGTTCATAAGCGATAGGAGGAGAATTAGCCCATTCGGCCCATCAAGTCTACTCTGCCACCATCCCGAGCATTCGGCAGCCGTTCTGTGATAGAGATCCATACATGATGTGAACTCTGACAGGTCAGAGGTGCGTGCATTTGGTAGTAAAGATGAGATCCTTTCTGGCAGAACCATGCCTCCTCCAGAGCCCACAACAGTTGCACCTCTGTCAGGGCAGCCAGACCTGACTGTTGCTCAACACTTTAACTGCCCCTGCCATCGCCATACTGACCTTTCTGTCCTGGGCCTCCTCCACTGTCAGAGTGAGGAATTGGAGGAACAGCATCTCACATGCCCCAGTGGTACGGGCATCGAAGGTAGACACAAAGTGCCGGAGTAACTCAGCGGGACGGGCAGCATCTCTGGAGAGAAGGAACGGGTCGGGACTCTTGTTCAGACTTCAGGCCGAGTCCGGTGAGGGGTTTGAGTCTTGGTCCGGCCCACGGACGGCCACAGGAGGCCAGTTATCGGTCACTTTGGCCGCTGGATTGAGCAGATACTCGCTCACCTCTCGGAGTCTCCCATTGCGGAAATATTCTTCATGTCGGATTAAAACACTCGCCGTCGCTTCTGGTTCTGGGGGCAGAATGCGGGCAGTTGTCGGTCGGGAGAGACGCTGGGAATGAGCGGGGGGTGAGCGGGCGGGCGGTGGAGGAGCGGCCGCTTTAAGGGGCGGGGAGAGGCGGCTGGGCCGGGCCGGGCCGGGCCGGGCGGGGCGGGCGGGGCGGGAGCTGTCCGCTGCCTTGGTGCTGAATATCTCCGGAGCTGGAGGCGCGGTGCACGGACCGACGGGAGGGGGCAGTCCCACAGAGGCGACACTGGGGCCAGAGAGGCCGAGAAGGCGAGCAGTGAGTCGGAGACTGGATGTGAAGCGGCGCCGTGCGGGAGGGGCCGGACCTGGAGCGGCATCAAGCCGGAGCTGCGACAAGGCATCGGGTTGGAGAGAGAAGCCGAGCTGTGGAGCTGTGGAGCTGTGGAGCTGTGGAGCTGTGGAGCTGTGGAGCGGGCCTGAACCGGAGCAGGAGCAGCCCCAGCCCCAGCCCCGGCCCCAGCCCCGGCCCAGGGATCGCACCCACCCGGGGTAGATGCGGGATCTGCCCGATGCCGGAGCCGCTCTTTGTGGCTCGGAGATGAAAATGGACCCAACATCGTGAGCGCAAACATCGGCGAAAACACGTCCAGCGATCCGGCAGCTTCTCTCCCCGGACCATCGGGGCTCTCGTCACCCAGTACCGGGGCACGACAGCTCGGGCCCGCCCGGGCCAGGATTAAATCCGGATTAGATCCACCCGGGTCAGGATTATTGCAGCTCGGACCCGCCCGGGTTCAGGACTGTTCTGGATCTGACCCGCCACCCCCACCCCCGGGTCAGGATTGATCTGGATCGGATCGGCCCGGGTCAGGATCGGACTAACCCGGGTCAGGATCGGACTAACCCGGGTCAGGATCGGACTAACCCGGGTCAGGATCGGACTAACCCGGGTCAGGATCGGACTAACCCGGGTCAGGATCGGACTAACCCGGGTCAGGATCGGACTAACCCGGGTCAGGATCGGACTAACCCGGGTCAGGATCGGACTAACCCGGGTCAGGATCGGACTCGCCCGTGTCAGGATCGGACTAACCCGGGTCAGGATCGGACTCGCCCGGGTCAGGATCGGACCGCCGATTCCAGTGTGGGGCTGAGCCGGAATCCCGGGTTGGAGCGGGTTAGGTTCGACCCGATTGTCCCGTGGCCGGGCCTGGCCTTCAGCAGCCGCTCATTGTTGGGTCAGACCACACAGATGTTGCGCCAGGTCCGGATGAAGTGCCGCTGCCACATGTTGTTCAATGACTTGAAGCTTCTGCCCCTCCGGCGACCCGCCCCCCCGCCGTCTGCCATGAATTACGACCAGGTTTCACGGTCCGCCAATGTGCCGTCCACTAACACACGGTCGGCGACTGTCAAATGGACCAAGTGGCGGCCGGACCGCGCGGTGGTGGCCGTGGACAACGGTCAGGGGCGAGAGGCCAGCGGCTACGACCAGCCCGCGGCTCCGGCCAGTCCTTCGGACGAGGACTATTATGGCAGGAAAGGCGAAGACCGAGTGTCTCTCAATAGCAGCATCGCCAGTGGCTGCACGTCCCCTCAATGCCGAATCTGCTTCCAGGGCCCGGAGCAGGTGAGTGGTCACTTGCCCTGCTCTTGGACCTCAGTCCACGCAGCTTCCACGCAGCTTCTCAGCCCATGTCCACGCAGCTTCCACGCAGATTCTCAGCCCATGTCCACGCAGCTTCCACGCAGATTATCAGCCCATGTCCACGCAGCTTCTCAGCCCATGTCCACGCAGCTTCCACGCAGATTATCAGCCCATGTCCACGCAGTTCTCAGCCCATGTCCACGCAGCTTCCTCGCAGTCTCAGCCCATGTCCACGCAGCAGATTCTCAGCCCATGTCCACGCAGCTTCTCAGCCCATGTCCACGCAGCTTCTAGACAGAAGGACAACTTTATACCCGTGGGAGGGATGACTGGGGTAACACAATGAAATGACATGGAAATGACAATAGGTTGATGTCATTGAATTGTTTCCACGTGAACACGTTTGAACATAGTCAGATCTTTGTTCATGAAGGCCTGTCACTACTTCCAGTAACTGATGGGATCACAGGGCAGTGTTGGATAGATGAAGGTTATCTTACCAAGTATTGATGGTGAGAGATAGTTCAGGTTCACAAACAGCACAAACAAATGTTGCCACTATTCGCACTGACCCCAAAACAAAACCATCTCTAACAAAGAGGTTCACATGAGGGCAGACATTTGACCCTTTGTGGCTGATCATCTAATCCACTACTGTTCTCGCTTTCCCAACATCTCTGGATTACCCTTAAGATCCGGCTTTGCCTGATTTAACCCACAGAATAATGAAATTCTTACTTGCATCAGCACGACATTTGTGTAAACATAGTTTTCTATAGATAACATAGAAACATAGAAAATAGGTGCAGGAGGAGGCCATTCTGCCCTTCGAGCCAGCACCGCCATTCATTGTGATCATGGCTGATTGTCCCCTATCAATAACCCGTGCCTGCCTTCTCCCCATATCCCTTGACTCCACTAGCCCCTAGAGCTGTATCTAACTCCCTCTTAAATCCTTTTTAACTCTCTCTTAAATCCTTAACATCACAAACAAACAAAAAAAAGTCCAATAAGTTTAAAAACACAATATGCAAAAGTAGTGCAATCAAGACAGTCGAGAGTTCCAAGTGGAGTTGATGTTTGTAGTGTTGAATGACCAGGTTGTTGGCAAGTAAACAGAATGTTCCTGTGTGGAAGCGGCGAGTGAGTGAGTGAGTGAGTGAGTGAGTGAGTGAGTGAGTGAGTGAGTGAGTGAGTGAGTGAGTGAGTGAGTGTGTGTGGTGTTACGTACCCATGTTGTGGCCCTACACTTACACCTGCACCTACACCTACACCTACACCTACACCTACACCTACACCTACACCTACACCTACACCTACACCTACACCTACACCTACACCTACACCTACACCTACACCTACACCTACACCTACACCTACACCTACACCTACACCTACACCTACACCTACACCTACACCTACACCTACACCTACACCTACACCTACACCTACACTTACACCTACACCTACACCTACACCTACACCTACACCTACACCTACACCTACACCTACACCTACACCTACACCTACACCTACACCTACACCTACACCTACACCTACACCTACACCTACACCTACACCTACACCTACACCTACACTTACACCTACACCTACACCTACACCTACACCTACACCTACACCTACACCTACACCTACACCTACACCTACACACCTACACCCTACACCTACACCTACACCTACACCTACACCTACACCTACACCTACACCTACACCTACACCTACACTTACACTACACCTACACCTACACCTACACCTACACCACTACACTACACCTACACCTACACCTACACACTACACCTACACCTACACCTACTCTTACACCTACACCTACACCTACACCTACACCTACACCTACCCCTACACTTACACCTACACCTACACCTACACCTACACCTACACCTACCCCTACACCTACACCTACACCTACACCTACACCTACACCTACACCTACACCTACACCTACACCTACACCTACACCTACACCTACACCTACACCTACACCTACACTTACACCTACACCTACACCTACACCTACACCTACACCTACACCTACACCTACACCTACACACCTACACCTACCCTACACCTACACCTACACCTACACCTACCCTACACCTACACCTACACCTACCTACACCTACACTACACCTACACCTACCTACTACACCTACACCTACACCTACACCTACACCTACACCTACACCTACACTACACCTACACCTACACCTACCCTACACCTACACCTACACTACCTACTACACTACACCTACACCACCTACACCCTACACCTACACCTACACCTACACCTACACCTACACCTACACCTACACCTACACCACCACCCTACACCCTACACCTACACCTACACCTACACCTAACACCTACACCTACACCTACACCTACACTACACTACACTACACCTACACCTACACCTACACCTACACCTACACCTACACCTACACCTACACCTACACTACACCTACACCTACACCTACACCTACCCCCACACCTACACCTACACCTACACCTACACCTACACCTACACTACACCTACACCTACACCTACACCTACACCTACACCTACACCTACACCTACACCTACACCTACACCTACACCTACACCTACACCCTACACCTACCTACACCTACACCTACACACACTACACCTACACCACCTACACCTACACCTACACCTACACCTACACCTACACTACACCTACACCTACACCTACACCTACACCTACACCTACACCTACCTACACCTACACTACACCTACACCTACACTACACCTACACCTACACCCTACACTTACACCTACACTACAACACTACCTACACCCACTACACCTACACTACACCTACACCTACACCACTACACCTACACCTACACCTACACCTACACCTACACCTACACCTACACCCTACACCTACACCTACACCTACACCCTACACCTACACCTACACCTACCTACACCTACACCTACACTACACCTACACCTACACCTACACCTACACCTACACCTACACCTACACCTACACCTACACCTACACCTACACCTACCACCTACACCTACACCTACACCTACACCACCACCTACACCTACACCTACACCTACACCTACACCTACACTACACCTACACCTACCTACACCTACACTACACCTACACCTACACCTACACCTACACCTACACCTACACTACACTACACCTACACCTACACCTACACCTACACCTACACCTACACCTACACCTACACCTACACCTGCACCTACACCTACACCTACCCCACACCTGCACCTACACTTACACCTACACCTACACCACACCTACCCCTACACCTACACCTGCACCTACACCTACACCTACACCACACCTACACCTACACTACACTACACCTACCTACACCTACACCTACACCTACACCTACACCTACACCTACACCTACACCTACACCTACACCTACCACACCTACACTACACCTACACCCTACACCTACACCTACACCTACACCTACACCTACACTACACACCTACACCTACACCTACACACCTACACCTACACCTACACCTACACTACACCTACACCCTACACCTACACCTACACCACCCTACACCTACACCTACCCTACACCTACCTACACCTACACCTACACTACACTACACCTACACCCTACACCTACACTACACCTACACCTACACCTACACCTACACCTACACCTACACCTACACCTACACACCTACACCTACACCTACACCCCTACACCTACACCTACACCTACACCTACACCTACACCTACACTACACCTACACCTACACCTACACCTACACCTACACCACCTACACCTACACCTACACCTACCACCTACACCTACACCTACACCTACACCTACACTACTACCTACTACACCTACACTACCACCTACACCTACACCTACACCCTACACCTACACCTACACCTACACCTACACCTACACCTACACCTACACCTACACCTACACTACACCTACACCCTACACCTACACTACACCTACACTACACCTACACTACACCTACACCTACACCTACACTACACCTACACTACACACACCTACACCTACACCTACACTACACCTACACCTACACCTACACCTACACCTACACCTACACCTACACCTACACCTACACCTACACCTACACCTACACCACTACACCTACACCTACACCTACACCTACACCTACACCTACACCTACACCTACACCTACACCTACACCTACACCTACCACACCTACCACTACCCTACACCTACACCTACACCTACACCTACACCCCTACACCTACACCTACACCTACACCTACACCACCTACACCTACACCTACACCTACACCTACACCTACACACTACACCTACACCTACACTACACCTACACCTACACCTACACTACACCTACACCTACACCTACACCTACACCCTACACCTACACACCTACACCTACACCTACACCTACACCTACACCTTACACCTACACCTACACCTACACCTACACCTACACCTACACTACACCTACACCTACACCTACACCTACACACCTACACCTACACCTACACCTACACCCTACACCTACCTACCTACACCCTACACCTACACCTACACCTACACCTACACCTACACCTACACCTACACCTACACCTACCTACACCTACACCCTACACCTACACCTACACCTACACTTACACCTACACCTACACCTACACCTACACCTACACCTACACCTACACCTACACCTACACATACACCTACACCTACACCTACACCTACACCTACACTACACCTACCCTACACTACACCTACACACCTACACCACCTACACCTACACCTACACCTACACTACACCTACACCTACACCCTACACCTACACCTACACTTACGCCTACACCTACACCTACACCTACACCTACACCTACACCTACACCTACACCTACACCTACACCTACACCTACACCTACACCTACACTTACACCTACACCTACACCTACACCTACACCTACACCTACACCTACACCTACACCTACACCTACACTTACACCTACACCTACACCTACACCTACACCTACACCTACACCTACACCTACACCTACACCTACACCACTACACCTACACCTACACCTACACCTACACCTACACCTACACACCTACACCTACACCTACAC
Source organism: Leucoraja erinaceus (assembly GCF_028641065.1). NCBI lineage: Eukaryota > Metazoa > Chordata > Chondrichthyes > Rajiformes > Rajidae > Leucoraja > Leucoraja erinaceus. The sequence continues at coordinate 252,291 of NW_026576784.1, read as the reverse complement.
CCTACCTACACCTACACCTACACCTACACCTACACCTACACCTACTCCTCCGACACCTACACCTACACCTACACCTACACCTACACCTACACCTACACCCTACACCTACACCTACCCTACACCTACACACCTACACCTACACCTACACCTACACACCTACACTTACACCTACACCTACACCTACACCTACACCTACACCTACACCTACACCTACACCTACACCTACACATACACCTACACCTACACAAACACCTACACCTACACCTACACCTACACCTACACACCTACACCTACACCTACACTACCCTACACCTACACCTACACCTACACCTACACCTACACCTACACCTACACTTACACCTACACCTACACCTACACCTACACCTACACCTACACTTACACCTACACCTACACCTACACCTACACCTACACCTACACCTACACCTACACCTACACCTACACCTACACCTACACCTACACCTACACCTACACCTACACCTACACCTACACCTACACCTACACCTACACCTACACCCACACCTACACCTACACCTACACCTACACCTACACCTACACCTACACCTACACCTACACCTACACCTACACTACACCTACACCTACACCTACACCTACACCTACACCTACACCTACACCTACACCTACACCTACACCTACACACCTACACCTACACCTACACCTACACCTACACCTACACCTACACCTACACCTACACCTACACTTACACCTACACCTACACCTACACCTACACACCTACACCTACACCTACACCTACACCTACACACCTACACCTACACTTACACCTACACCTACACCTACACTACACCTACACCTACACCTACACCTACACCTACACCTACACCTACACCTACACCTACACCTACACCTACACCTACACCTCCACACCTACACCTACACCTACACCTACACCTACACCTACACCTACACTTACACCTACACCTACACCTACACCTACACCTACACCTACACCTACACCTACACCTACACTTACACCTACTCCTACACCTACACCTACTCCTATACCTACACCTACACCTACACTGTGTCTTTGTTCTCCAGGGGGATCTGCTGAGTCCATGTCGCTGCGCTGGCTCAGTTCGCTGCACGCACCAACCGTGTCTGATCAAATGGATCGGTGAGCGAGGATCGTGGAGCTGTGAGTTGTGTTACTACAAATACCACGTCATCGCTATCAGTGCCAAGAACCCTCTCCAGGTACCAAACATCCGTCTACCTTGGTTTTAATTTGCCTCCTTTCCTCCTGCCAGAAGGATGAGAGGGATCTTAAAAATAGCGGAGTCAGGGGATATGGGGAGAAGGCAGGAACGGGGTACTGATTGGGGATGATCAGCCATGATCACATTGAATGGCGGTGCTGGCTCGAAGGGCCAAATGGCCTCCTCCTGCATCTGTTGTCTATTGTTCTAAAATCCCCTGGCCTGGGGAAAGACTTATCTTATCTCAGCCTCACAATGGACATAAACGTACGTCCTCAATCAGAAGAAGGGTCTCAACCCGAAACGTCACCCATTCCTTCTCTCCAGAGACGCTGCCTGTCCCGCTGAGTTACTCCAGCATTTTGTGTCTATCCTCATTACTGATCTCGAGCTAAGAAAACATTGGGAAAACACAGAAGGTCAAGCTGCCTCCATGTGGAGAGTTAGCGTTTCCGATAAATGATCTTTCATCAGAACCTCCTTGTTGATCTGCCCTGTTCCTCACAAGGACTTTGTGTTATTCACTAACGTTACTTCTGCTTCTCAACACTTCTTTACGCTATCATTTCTCTGAAATTCCCTTGCCTTCTTTTCCCACCACCATGCATTAGATCACATTTCCCCAAACCCATCTATTGATATCTTCCTGCATGCCAGACTTTTATTTGTCACTAGACCAAGGGGACCCATTGGGTCCCATCCCATCAACGCGCAGTTGCGGGGGGGAGGTGTGGGGGGGGGGGGGGGAGATGGTATGAGATGGGGGGGGGGAGGGAGGGGGGAGAGGAGGGGGTAGAGAGGGAGGTGTGCCAGAGTTTTATTTGTCATTGTCAAGCTCTCTGCTAGTTTAGGTTCATTGACAAACATCATTGCGTCTTCATTTAATTTCATCAAAGGTCAGGGACCAGTAATGTCCCACAGAAACATAGACAATGGGTGCAGGAGGAGGCCATTTGGCCCTTCGAGCCAGCACCACCATTCAATGTGATCATGGCTGATCATCCACAATCAGTATCCCGTTCCTGCCTTTCCAATCTTTCTACTTGTAAATATGTTAGATTTCTACAAACTGGTAACAGAGTTGAGAGGATGTAATATCCACCCGTGACTCTCCCTGTTCAGCTGTGAATACGGCAGCAATATCCTCACCCTGTACCCACCGTGATAGGATAGTACCGGGGAAACATAGAAGCCTAAGGAACGGCCTGAGGTCATGTGGTCGTCAATCCCACCGGCTGGTCTTGGTCCACAGCTTCGTGAGTTAAGATTCTTCAAATATTGGTCAAGGATTTTTTTAAATCATTGCTTCTACATCTAATCCCTGTGAGGATTGATGTCTCTCCCATCCCTGCACTTGGTGGCTTCCAGATCCCAGTTACTTGTTGAATGAGCAAGAATATCTTCAGTAATACTTGATACTTCCACCAGTTAACTCCGAACTCTAATCCCAGAGTGTAGAGTGAGGAAGAATGCGTGCAAGTCAATGCCAGGTCCATGCAAAAGCAATCCTGTTGCTCACATTCCTGTCTTCTCTGTCAATTCTCTCTTTTCAAACACAAATCCATTTCCCTCTCCACCATCACAGGCCTTATTTCCCCTCTGGCAGTTTCAGATACCAGCCAACCACAGCGTAATTCATTGTTCCACATCTCTTTGATTCTTTTGCCAGTTACGATCTTTCTCTGTTCTTCCTTTCAAGACCCTTCCACTAGTGGGGAACAGTTTCTCTCTATTGACTGAGAATATAAGTAATGGATTGATACATTTCATCCCTCATCCCAAAGACGTGCAGGTCTGCCCTCTGTAGATTGTCCCTAGTGGGATAACATAGAACTTGTGTGAACGGGTGATCGATGGTTGGCATGGACTTGATGGGCTGAAGGGCCTGTTTCCATGTTGTATCTCTAAACTAAACAAAACATTCACCCTGGTGATTTTATACTCCACTATAATATAATCTCACAGTCTCCTGTGCTCAAGGGAATAAAGGCTTGGATTTGGAGGTTGAGGGGTGACCTTATAGAGGAGGAAATGGGAGCAGATCATTGAACTCAGAGGAAACCCTAGCAGTCACAGGGAGAACATGGAAACTCCACACAGTCAACACTGGAGTTCAGGATTAAAATGGGATTAGGAACAAAATGTTGGAGTAACTCAGTGGAACAGACAGCATCTCTGGAGAGAAGGAATGGGTGATGTTTCGGGTCAAGATCCTTCTTCAGACTGATGCCTGGGGAGTGGGAGGTACATAGATAAGGAAGTGTGAGGTGTGAAAACAGGACAAAGGGAATTGAGATCAAGGAAAATGTGGAATAGATCATTGTTGGTTGGTTGAAGCTAACAACGACGCAAACAGAGATAAAATGTAGTCAGAGACAGTAAGGCTGTTCGGAGAACTGGGGAGGGGATGGAGAGAGAAGGAAAGCAAGAGTTACTTGAAGTTAGAGAAGTCAATGTTTATACCGCTGGGGTGTAACTGCCCAAGCGATATACGAGGTGCTGTTCCTCCAATTTGCGCTGGGCCTCTCTCTGGCCATGGAGGAGGCCCAGGACAGAAAGGTCAGATTGGGAATGGGAGGGGGAGTTAAAGAGCTGAGCAACCGGGAGATCAGGCAGGTTAAGGCAGACTGAGCGGAGGCGTTCAGCGAAACGATCGCCAAGCCTGGAGTCCACACCTGGAACAGCGGATACAGTAGATCAGGTTTGAGGAGGTGCAGGTGAACCTCTGCCTCACCTGGAAAGACTGTCGGGGTCCTTGGATAGAGTCGAGGGGGGAGGTAAAGGGACAGGTGTTGCATCTCCTGCTGTTGCAGGGGACAGTACCAGGGGAGGGGGTGGTTTGGGTGGGAAGGGACGAGTTGATCAGGGAGTTACGGAGGGAACGGTCTCTGCGGAAAGGGGTGGAGATGGGAAGATGTGGCTGGTGGTGGGATCCCGTTGGAAAGAATTAAAACCGGATTGCTGAGTTGTGAGATAGCCAATAGTCAATAGACAATAGACAATAGGTGCAGGAGGAGGCCATTCGGCCCTTCGAGCCAGCACCGCCATTCAATGTGATCATGGCTGATCATCCCCAATCAGTACCCCGTTCCTGCCTTCTCCCCATATCCCCTGAGTCCGCTATCTTTAAGAGCCCTATCTAGCTCTCTCTTGAAAGCATCCAGAGAACCGGCCTCCACCGCCCTCTGAGGCAGAGAATTCCACAGACTCACCACTCTCTGTGAGAAACAAGTGTTTCCTCGTCTCCGTTCTAAATGGCCGACCCCTTATTCTTAAAGATTTTGCCATCTTTCATGATTTTAAACTCCTCCCTCAAGTCTGTTCAAACCTCCCCTGTAACGGAGAATAAAGGTCCCGTAGACCCACAGAACAAAGGTCTCTCGCACCTGGAATCACGGTGGTGCAGCAACTGTACCCTAAATATGGACACGCAGAACTGCACACTGCTCCACTAGAGGTGTGGTGATGTTTCAGTGTCAGGACTATCTATAGAATCCAAGATTCTGTATATATCTTCAATGAACTATGCTCGATATGGTGCTCAGTGGTAGAGTTCTGCCACAGCGCCAGAGACCCGGGGTCTATCCTGATCAAAGGCATTGTCTGTACAAAGTTTGTAGATTCTTCTCATGAACGCGTGGGTTTCCAGTTTCTTCCCACAATCCAAAGACATTCAGGTTTGTAGGTCAATTAGCTTCTGTAAATTGTCCCTATTGTGTAGCGGGATCATTGGTCAGTGTGGACTCAGTCGGCCAAAGGACTTGTTTCCATGCTGTATCTCTAAACAAGACTGGATAGACTTGGTTTATACTCTCTAGAATTTAGGAGATTGAGAGGGGATCTTATAGAAACTTACAAAATTCTTAAGGGGTTGGACAGGCTAGATGCAGGAAGATTGTTCCCGATGTTAGGGAAGTCCAGGACAAGGGGTCACAGCTTAAGGATAAGGGGGAAATCCTTTAAAACCGAGATGAGAAGAACTTTTTTCACACAGAGAGTGGTGAATCTCTGGAACTCTCTGCCGCAGAGGGTGGTTGAGGCCAGTTCATTGGCTATATTTAAGAGGGAGTTAGATGTGGCCCTTGTGGCTAAGGGGATCAGGGGGTATGGAGAGAAGGCAGGTACGGGATACTGAGTTGGATGATCAGCCATGATCATATTGAATGGCGGTGCAGGCTCGAAGGGCCGAATGGCCTACTCCTGCACCTAATTTCTATGTTTCTATGTTTCTATGTTTAAACATATATACCTGGACCTCTTTAAATAGACACAAAATGTTGGAGTAACTCAGCGGGCCAGGCTGCATCTCTGGAGAGAAGGAATGGGTGACATTCCGGGTCGAGACCCTTCTCCTTCTCTCCAGAGATGTTGCATATCCCGCTGAGTTACTCCAGCATTTTGTGTCGATCATCGATTTAAACCAGCACCTGCAGTTCTTTCTTACACATTTTACCTGGAACCCTTTATTTCTATAACATGTTTAGAATGTTGCACTGAAGTTTATATCGTCTCTTCTCATTCTTCCTACCTTTGCCACTTATCTACACAGTCTGTCTCATCTACACGTTTATTACTGTCTATAAAATGTATTTTGGAAGTTCAAACATTCAGGATCAGTTCCTGTGGATTGGAGGGTAGCTAATGTTATCCCACTTTTTAAGAAAGGCGGGAGAGAGAAACAGGGAATTATAGACCAGTTAGCCTGACATCGGTGGTGGGGAAGATGCTGGAGTCAATTATAAAAGATGAAATAGCGGCACATTTGGATAGTAGTAACAGGATCGGTCCGAGTCAGCATGGATTTACGAAGGGGAAATCATGCTTGACTAATCTTCTGGAATTTTTTGAAGATATAACTAGGAAAATGGACAAGGGAGAGCCAGTGGATGTAGTGTTCCTGGACTTTCAGAAAGCATTTGGTAAGGTCCCACATAGGAGATTAGTGGGCAAAATTAGAGCACATGGTATTGGGGGTAGAGTGCTGACATAGATAGAGAAGTGGTTGGCAGACAGGAAACAAAGAGTAGGGATTAACGGGTCCCTTTCAGAATGGCAGGCAGTGACTAGTGGGGTACCCACAAGGCTCGGTGCTGGGACCGCAGCTATTTACAATATACATCAATGATTTAGATGAAGGGATTAAAAGTAACATTAGCAAATTTGCAGATGACACAAAGCTGGGTGGCAGTGTGAACTGTGAGGTGGATGCTATGAGAATGCAGAGTAACTTGGACAGGTTGGGTGAGTGGGCAGATGCATGGCAGATGCAGTTTAATGTGGATAAATGTGAGGGATGGGATACTGAGTTGGATGATCAGCCATGATCATATCGAATGGCGGTGCAGGCTCGAAGGGCCGAATAGCCTACTCCTGCACCTAGTTTCTATGTTTCTATGTTATCCACTTTGGTAGCAAAAACAGGAAGGCAGATTATTATCTAAATGGTGTCAAGTTGGGAAAAGGGGAAGTACAACGGGATCTGGGGGTCCTTGTTCATCAGCCTATGAAAGTAAGCATGCAGGTACAGCAGGCTAAAACTCTATCTTTAAGAAAGAACTGCTGGAACAATGGAAAGTAGACAAAAATGCTGGAGAAATTCAGCGGGTGAGGCAGCATCTATGGAGCGAAGGAATAGGCGACGTTTCGGGTCGAGTTGAGTATAGGAGGAAAGAGGTCCTTCTGCAGTTGTACAGGCCCCTAGTGAGACCGCACCTGGAGTATTGTGTGCAGTTTTGGTCCCCTAATTTGAGGAAGGACATTCTTGCTATTGAGGGAGTGCAGCGTAGGTTCACCAGGTTAATTCCCGGGATGGCGGGACTGTCATATGCTGAGAGAATGGAACGGCTGGGCTTGTACACTCTGGAGTTTAGAAGGATGAGAGGGTATCTCATTGAAACATATAAGATTGTTTAGGGCTTGGACACGCTAGAGGCAGGAAACATGTTCCCGATGTTGGGGGAGTCCAGAACCAGGGGCCACACAGTTTAAGAATAAGGGGTAAGCCATTTAGAACGGAGACGAGGAAACACTTTTTCTCCCAGAGAGTTGTGAGTCTGTGGATCCATGAAAGGTTTGGGCCCACGCCGTCGCAGTTCCTACCTCTACTTCCCTCAATCATTTCAAATGTATTATTGGAGATTTAACTTTGTGAAGTACAGTTTCTGGGGCACGTTCTTTATTCATGTTTAGCCTCTTCCAAAATCTTAGGCGTATTTGTCTTTCAGGAATGGCTTCACAGTAAATTGAAGGCCCAGGAGTATGTTGTGGAACTAGAACAGGTGCATAGATCCCACAACATGGTATCACAGGTAGATGGGGTGGTAAAGGAGGCTTTTTGTACAATGCTCTTCATCAGTCAGGGGTATAAAAGTTATGATTCTATGTTAGAGTTGTACAGACGCTGGTGAGGTCACATTGTGTTCAGTTTTGCTCACCCTGCTATAGGAAGGATGTTATTAAAATGGAAACATGCAGAGAAGATTTACCGAGACATTGCCAGGAGTTGAGGGCCTGAGCTACAGGGAGAGGTTGGGGTGGCTGGGACTTCCTTCCTTGCAATGCAGGGAGATGCAAGGATATCTTATAGAGGTGTATGTATAAAACCACAAGGGTAGCACATAGGGCGAATACAGAATCTTTTACCCAGGGTTGGGTATTTAGGAACTAGGAAACCTAGGTTTAAAGTGAGTGGGGCAATATTGAATAGGACTGGTGTAAGTGGGATTAGTGGAGATGGGGCATCTTGATTGGCATGGACAAGCTGGGCCAAAGGACCTGTTTCCCTGCTGTTCTCTAGTTCCTCATTTCTCTCTCCTGGGTGAAGGACTCTGTGCATTCACTCTATCAAGTACCCTCATGATTTAATACACTTCTATAAGATCACCCTATATCCCCCTGTTCTGAATAAAGTCCCAGCCAGCCCAACCTGTCCCTGGAACTCAACCCTACTTCATGAGAACATTTGCTGGTGATCTTTGATTGGCTTCATCTCTCCTCTGACAATTATTTTCCTCTTCACGGGTCTACACGATATTTTGAATTCCCCTTTCCCTTCTCTAATGTCCTGTGTTTGTCCTCGTTTGTCCTCCACTTCCCCGCAGTTGGGTTCTCATCAACATCATTTCCTTTATCAGTGTTATTGCTGTCAGCCTGAACAAGGGTCTCGACCAAAAACATCGCCCAGTCCTTCTCTCCAGAGATGCTGACTGTCCCGCTGAGCAAGGGTGTCTTAACAGCATTATGGGCCCCCGGGCAAAGCAGAGCACTGGGGCCCCGACCTACACAACCACTCACAGGAATAAAAATCTAAATGGTCGATAAAACTAAAGCCAGTTCAAACGTTGCTGCCCCATTGGGCTGCCAAACGCTGCGCCCCATTGGGCTGCCAAGCTGATTTATTAATGTTTCAGTCTTGAAAATGAATGTTCCTCAGCACAGCTGGTCACCATCATACAATGAATACAGAGTCCAATCTCAACATTGGGAAACACAAGTTGTACAAAATTATTTTGATCCTCTACTTCTGATCCGTCATAGAAACATAGAAACATAGAAAATAGGTGCAGGAGTAGAGGCCATTCGGCCCTTCGAGCCTGCACCATTCGCCATTCAATATGATCATGGCTGATCATCCAACTCAGTATCCCGTACCTGCCTTCTCTCCATACCCCCTGATCCCCTTAGCCACAAGGGCCACATCTAACTCCCTCTTAAATATAGCCAGCAACTGGCCTCGACTACCTTCTGCGGCAGAGAATTCCACAGATTCACCACTCTCTGTGTGAAAAATGTTTTTCTCATCTCGGTTTTAAAGGATTTCCCCCTTATCCTTAAACTGTGACCCCTTGTCCTGGACTTCCCCAACATCGGGAACAATCTTCCTGCATCTAGCCTGTCCAACCCCTTAAGAATTTTGTAAGTTTCTATAAGATCCTGTAAATTTCTATAAGATCCTGTAAGTTTCTATAAGATCCAGAAAGTTTCTATAAGATCCAACTCATATCTAGTAAGACACAATAGACAATAGACAATAGGTGCAGGAGTAGGCCATTCAGCCCTTCGAGCCAGCACCACCATTCAATGTGACCCTGCCTTCACTTTCGTTCCCGTTTTTTCACATCACTATAATCTGAATCTGGACACCTACTGGCTTTCAATTCCTATTCACTAAATTTGTGTCTAATTTCCTGAAGCCAGGTTTTCAGAGACTCGAGAAGATTCATGGCAACAACATTCTGTGACTGCAGAACGTTACCTGTTCTGTTCACTCTTTCCAGAATGTTGTTCCAGAGAATTGTGAGAAAGATCGTCTCCAGGTTGTCCATTTTCCCGCTCAACCCTTCTGCCTCTTGCCTTGTGTTCACTTCCTGTTCAGTGTCAGCTGCTACAGAATCCAGTGCATTTAATTTTCTCCAAACCTCCACAAACAGCATCAAAGGTAGACAGAAATGCTGGAGAAGGGGTCACAGCTTAAGGATAAGGGGGAAATCCTTTAAAAGCGAGATGAGAAGAACTTTTTTCATACAGAGAGTGGTGAATCTCTGGAACTCTCTGCCACAGAGGGTAGTTGAGGCCAGTTCATTGGCTATATTTAAGAGGGAGTTAGATGTGGCCCTTGTGGCTAAGGGGATCAGGGGGTATGGAGAGAAGGCAGGTACGGGATACTGAGTTGGATGATCAGCCATGATCATATTGAATGGCGTTGCAGGCTCGAAGGGCCGAATGGCCTCTACCCCTGCACCTAATTTCTATGTTTCTATGTTTCTAAAATGCTGGAGAAACTCAGCGGGTGAGGCAGCATCTATGGAGCGAGGGAAGAGGTCACGTTTCGGGTCAAACTTCTTTGTCTGATGAAGGATCTCGACCCGAAACGTCGCCTATTTCCTTCGCTCCATAGATGCTGCTTCACCCGCTGAGTTTCTCCAGCATTTTTGTCTACCTTCGATTTTCCAGCTTCTGCAGTTCCTTCTTCAACATGAACTGCATCAAAATGTGACGGCCATCTCGTGTCAGACAGATGCTTGGCCACAACATGGTCAACCTAAAGATGATGCCGGAACATTCCATCAATGTGTAGAAGCAGAGAAAAGGAATGCAGGCACTGAGCCAAGTTAAAGAATCTTACAGTCTGTAGACAACACATTAACACCCACCAAGTTCAGGCTGTGTCCAGCACAGGGGACATAGATGGTGAACTCATTCAGTTGTTCAATCCGTGCTTGTAATCCAGGATTTATTTATTGACAGCAAGTCACAACATACATGGGGCCCCTATGCTCATGAGGCCCCGGGCAACTGCCCAACGTGCCCATGCGTTAAGCCAGTCTTGTTGCTGAGTTACTCCAGCTTTGTGTCTCTTCCTTTGTTGCTGTTATAGAAACATAGAAACATAGAAAATAGGTGCAGCAGTAGAGGCCATTCGGCCCTTCGAGCCTGCACCGCCATTCAATATGATTATGGCTGATCATCCAACTCAGTATCCCGTACCTGCCTTCTCTCCACACCCCCTGATCCCCTTAGCCACAAGGGCCACATCTAACTCCCTCTTAAATATAGCCAATGAACTGGCCTCAACTACCCTCTGTGGCAGAGAGTTCCAGAGATTCACCACTCTCTGTGTGAAAAAAGTTCTTCTCATCTCGGTTTTAAAGGATTTCCCCTTTATCCTTAAGCTGTGACCCCTTGTCCTGGACTTCCCTAACATCGGGAACAATCTTCCTGCATCTAGCCTGTCCAACCCCTTAAGAATTTTGTAAGTTTCTATAAGATCCCCTCTCAATCTCCTAAATTCTAGAGAGTATAAACCAAGTCTATCCAGTCTTTCTTCATAAGACAGTCCTGACATCCCAGGAATCAGTCTGGTGAACCGTCTCTGCACTCCCTCTATGGCAATAATGTCCTTCCTCAGATTTGGAGACCAAAACTGTACGCAATACTCCAGGTGTGGTCTCACCAAGACCCTGTACAACTGCAGTAGAACCTCTCTGCTCCTATACTCAAATCCTTTTGCAATGAAAGCTAACATACCATTCGCTTTCTTTACTGCCTGCTGCACCTGCATGCCTACCTTCAATGACTGGTGTACCATGACACCCAGGTCTCGCTGTATCTCCCCCTTTCCCAATCGGCCACCATTAAGATAATAGTCTGCTTTCCTGTTATTTCCACCAAAATGGATAACCTCACATTTACCCACATTTATTCATTGTGATCACGGCTGTCAATCTCTGAGCAATGAGCTGCAACCAAGAGAATAATGATGAGAATAATAATGAGATTCAGCCAAGAGGATAAACCCTGACCATTGGCCACTGGAAAAGTTATGATCAGATGAAAGTTAAATTACACTGAGGGCAACAACTTGAACCCCTGTCTTGGGGAAACACACAGCTATTTCATTGGGAAACATAATCCAGGCTTGGACTATTGTCCTGACAAACTGGACAACTACTGTAGGGTGTAGGTTGACACAAAGAGAGTAGGTGGTGGCCGGACTGGGCTAGACAGAAGACAAGTAGACCTTGATTAAAGGCAAGTCAAGTTGATCAGCAAATTAATACAAATGGTAAAGAAATGTTGCAACTAAATGCACAAAACATTTCATAAAAAGAAAAACAGACGACACAAAGAAGAACATAAGGAATGGAAAGAGACAATAGACAATAGGTGCAGGAGTAGAGGCCATTCGGCCCTTCGAGCCAGCACCGCCATTCAATATGATCATGGCTGATCATCCACAATCAGTATCCCGTTCCTGCCTTCTCCCCATATCTCCTGACTCCACTATCTTAAAGAGCCCTATCTAGCTCTCTCTTGAAAATATCCAGAGAACTGGCCTCCACCGCCCTCTGAGGCAGAGAATTCCACAGACTCACAACTCGATGGACACATTGGAGAGAGGCCGGGCAACATGGAACACAGAACAGCACAGAAACGGGTCCTTTTGTCCATAATGTAGTTTGGTTTAGTTTAGAGATACAGCGCGGAAACAGGCCCTTCGGCCCACCGAGTCCGTGCCGACCAGCGATCCACGCACACTAACACTATCCTACACACACACTGGGGACAAGTTACATTTACACCGAAGCCAATTAACCCTCAAACCAGTACGTCTTTGGAGTGTGGGAGGAAACCGGAGATCTCGGAGAAAACCCACGCAGGTCACGGGGAGAACGTGCAAACTCCGTACAGACAGCGCCCGTAGTCAGGATCGAACCCGGGTCTACGGCACTGTAATACAGTAGCTCTACCTTGATGCCACTGTGCCGCCCACCACCTGTAGCTAAAATGTTTGCACTGAGCATGGTGACAAATTAAACTGATCTCATCATTGAAGGAGGATTAGAGAATAAAATATAGAAGCTGAAACTGAACTTCAGAAGTCAATTGGAACGGTCTGCTCAGGTTTACTGTCAGTACTACAGTTTGAGATTCTCATCCTGATCTGCGTGCATCTTTGGGATGAGGAGAGACTGAATAATATTGATCTGTATTTGCGGGAGTTGAGAGATGATCTTACTGAGGCAGAGAGCAGCTAGAGGAGTTATGGTGAGTAGCTGTTTCCTTGAGATGAGGCATGTTGGTCAGCATGGGCAAGGTGGGCCGAAGGGCCATACACCACGCTGTGTGACTCTTTGATTCAATAACCCTATGATTCAAACGGAAGGTCTGGAAATTGGATCAGTTTCTAGTAAGCATTGGTGGACACAAAATGCTGGAGGAAATATAGAAACATAGAAACATAGAAATTAGGTGCAGGAGTAGAGGCCATTCGGCCCTTCGAGCCTGCACCGCCATTCAATATGATCATGGCTGATCATCCACAATCAGTATCCCGTACCTGCCTTCTCTCCATACCCTCTGATCCCCTTAGCCACAATGGCCACATCTAACTCCCTCTTAAATATAGCCAATGAACTGGTCTCAACTACCCTCTGTGGCAGAGAGTTCCAGAGATTCACCACTCTCTGTGTGAAAAAAGTTCTTCTCATCTCGGTTTTAAAGGATTTCCCCCTTATCCTTAAGCTGTGACCCCTTGTCCTGGACTTCCCCAACATCGGGAACAATCTTCCCGCATCTAGCCTGTCCAACCCCTTAAGAATTTTGTAAGTTTCTATAAGATCCCCCCTCAGTCTCCTAAATTCTAGAGAGTATAAACCGAGTCTATCCAGTCTTTCTTCATAAGACAGTCCTGACATCCCAGGAATCAGTCTGGTGAACCTTCTCTGCACTCCCTCTATGGCAAGAAGGAACTCAGTGGGACAGGCAGCATCTCTGAAGAGAAGGAATGGGTGACGTTTCGGGTCAGACCTGATCTGGTGAGTTAGGATTGAGGTAAGAGGTTTCTGTGACATAGGGTGATAAATCTTCGTCGGAGAAGGATGCAAATGCTGCTTATTGATAAAGCATCAAGTCTGAAAACAAGTTTTGGACAACAGGGAAATGGGAAAACATGGGAATAGCCGGGAGGTGGGGCTGAGGTTGGGAAGTAGCTACGATCTGTCAGGATTACAGAGTAGTTCTGGGACCAGAGACCTCCTCACAGTTTTGTTTTTTACATTCTTACGCCAACACCCATCAAACAATCCACTGTTCTAAATGTTTAAGGAGGAACTGCAGATGCTGGAAAATCGAAAATAGACAAAAATGCCGGAGAAACTCAGCGGGTGAGGCAGCATTTATGGAGCAAAGAAAATAGGCGACGTTTCGGGTCGAGACCCTTTTTCATACTGATGTGAGGGTGGGTCTGAAGAAGGGTCTCGACCCGAAACATCACCTATTCCTTCGCTCCATAGATGCTGCCTCACCCGCTGAGTTTCTCCAGCATTTTTGTCTACCACTGTTTTAATTGTTACCTACAGCATGTCCACAACTGCTGGAGTAACTCAGCGGGTCAGGCAGCATCTGTGGAGAACATGGATAGGTGACGTTTCACAGAGTGCTGGAGTAACTCAGCGGGTCAGGCAGCATCTGTGGAGAACATGGATAGGTGACGTTTCACAGAGTGCTGGAGTAACTCAGCGGGTGGGTCAGGCAGCATCTGTGGAGAGAAGGAATGGGTGACGTTTCAGGTCGAGACCCTTCTTCAGGCTGCATTTTGTGTCTACATTTGATTTAAACCTGCACCTGCAGTTCTTTCTTCCACATTCACCTCCATTTGTCCAGCCTCTGGCAACTCTGTCTGCAACCGTTCCCTCTGCAATTCCCCCAGAAGCTTCTCTGCCACCTTTATCCTGTATAAAACCATGCTGAGTTTGTATTTTGTGTACCCATTCTCGTTGCATTGATTGCAGTACGAATATTCACTGCCAATCCCTAATGTGCAGATTTTACATTCATGTTTGTTATATAAGTAAACTATCAATTACATGGTGAAAATAAAAAGGCCCTGATTTACTCCTGTATTAAAGACTTTGATCTCTTTCTGCTCCTTCTTCAGTGGCAGGCAATATCCCTGACAGTGATTGAGAGAGTACAGATTGCAGCTGCAATCCTTGGATCCTTGTTCCTGATGGCAAGCATCTCTTGGTTGGTGTGGTCAACAATCAGTCCTTCAGCAAAGTGGCAGAGACAGGACCTTCTCTTCCAGATCTGTTATGGAATGTATGGATTCATGGACATTGTCTGCATCGGTAGGTCCTCTTCAATCAATCTCTTATACATACTCAATACATGTGGGCTTTGACGGTGTGAATGCAGGCATGAATGTGCCTCTGGATGGGGGTGGGGGGGGGGTCACAATATGGATGCAGCCATCGGAAACTAAGGTGAGGACTTTTGGTACATTGGCCTTCATCAGTTAGAGTATTGAGTATAGATGTTGGGAGGTCATGTTGCAGTTGTATAAGACGTTGGTGAGACCGCATTTAGAATATTGTGTTCAGTTCTGGGCACCGTGTTATAGAAAGATATTGTCTATATTGTTAGGCTGGAAAGGGTTCAGAGAAGATTTACGAGGATGTTGCCAGGACTAGAGGGTGTGAGCTACAGGGAGAGGTTGAGTAGGCTGGGTCTCTATTCCATGGAGCGCAGGAGGATGAGGGGAGATCTTATAGAGGTGTATAAAATCATGAGAGGAATAGATCGGGTAGATGCACAGAGTCTCTTGCCCAGAGTAGGGGAATCGAGGACCAGAGGACACAGGTTTAAGGTGATGGGGAAAAGATTTAATAGGAATCTGAGGGGTAACTTTTTCACACAGAGGGTGGTGGGTGTATGGAACGAGCTGCCGGAGGAGGTAGTTGAGGCTGGGACTATTGCATTGTTTAAGAAACAGTTAGACAGGTACATGGATAGGACAGGTTTGGAGGGATATGGACCAAGCGCAGGCAGGTGGGACTAGTGTAGTTGGGGCATGTTGGCCGGTGTGGGCAAGATGGGCTGAAGGGCCTGTTTCCACACTGTATCACTCTGTGACTAGGAGATGTGTGAGGCAATGTTTTTAACAGAGGGTGGTGGATGCCTGGAGCACATTACCGTGTGCTGAAGAGGCTTTTGTACGGGCACATGGATATGTGGGAAATGGAGGGATACGGATCATGCCGGCAGAAGAGATTCATTTACATTGGCATCATGTACGGCACGGACATCGCGGGCCGAAGGGCCTGTTCCTGCGCTGGACTGTTCTGTGTCCTATGATAGCGGGGAGACAGTCTTAAGATGCAGAATGATACTGATGTAGAAACAAGCAACTGCAGATACACAAAAGAACACAGAGTGCTGGAGTAACTCAGCGGGTCAGGCAGCACCTGTGGAGAACATGGATAGGTGATGTTTCAAGTTGCGAAGAAAGGCTCTGAAGAGGGTCACACAAACCTGTCGATATGTTTTTTAAACATTACAACAGTCCGTGTCTCAACTACTTCCTCAGGCAGCTCGTTCCATTCACCCTCCACACTTTGTGTGAAAAATCTATCTCTCAGGTTCCTATTAAATCTTTCCCCCCCTCACCTTAACCCTATGTCTGCTGATTCTTAATTGCCAAACGTGACTGGGCCAAACGTGACTGGGCCAAACGTGACTGGGCCAAACGTGACTGGGCCAAACGTGACTGGGCCAAACGTGGTGACTGGGCCAAACGTGACTGGGCCAAACGTGACTGGGCCGCTGGGCCAAACGTGGCTGGGCCAAACGTGACTGGGCCAAACGTGACTGGGCCAAAAACGTGACTGGGCCAAACGTGACTGGGCCAAACGTGACTGGGCCAAACGTGACTGGGCCAAACGTGACTGGGCCAAACGTGGCTGGGCCACTGGGCCAAACGTGACTGGGCCACTGGGCCAAACGTGACTGGGCCAAACGTGACTGGGCCAAACGTGACTGGGCCAAACGTGGCTGGGCCACTGGGCCAAACGTGGCTGGGCCACTGGGCCAAACGTGACTGGGCCAAACGTGACTGGGCCAAACGTGGCTGGGCCACTGGGCCAAACGTGACTGGGCCAAACGTGACTGGGCCAAACGTGGCTGGGCCACTGGGCCAAACGTGACTGGGCCAAACGTGCTCTGGGCCAAACGTGGCTGGGCCACTGGGCCAAACGTGACTGGGCCAAACGTGACTGGGCCAAACGTGACTGGGCCAAACGTGGCTGGGCCAAACGTGACTGGGCCAAACGTGACTGGGCCAAACGTGGCTTTGGACCAAACGTGACTGGGCCAAACGTGACTGGGCCAACGTGACTGGGCCAAACGTGACTGGGCCAAACGTGGCTGGGCCACTGGGCCAAACGTGACTGGGCCAAACGTGACTGGGCCAAACGTGACTGGGCCAAACGTGACTGGGCCAAACGTGGCTGGGCCACTGGGCCAAACGTGGCTGGGCCAAACGTGACTGGGCCAAACGTGGCTGGGCCAAACGTGACTGGGCCAAACGTGACTGGGCCAAACGTGGCTGGGCCAAACGTGACTGGGCCAAACGTGACTGGGCCACTGGGCCAAACGTGACTGGGCCAAACGTGACCCAAACGTGACTGGGCCAAACGTGACTGGGCCAAACGTGGCTGGGCCAAACGTGACTGGGCCAAACGTGACTGGGCCAAACGTGACTGGTCCAAACGTCAATAAGCCGATGGGCCGTACGTGGGTGGGCCAAACGTGACTGGGCCAAACGTGACTGGGCCAAACGTGACTGGGCCAAACGTGACTGGGCCAAACGTGACTGGGCCAAACGTGGCTGGGCCACTGGGCCAAACGTGACTGGGCCAAACGTGACTGGGCCACTGGGCCAAACGTGACTGGGCCAAACGTGGCTGGGCCACTGGGCCAAACGTGACTGGGCCACTGGGCCAAACGTGACTGGGCCAAACGTGGCTGGGCCACTGGGCCAAACGTGACTGGGCCACTGGGCCAAACGTGACTGGGCCAAACGTGGCTGGGCCAAACGTGACGTAATACTGGTGAGAATTGAACCTGTGCCAATATTAATCTACACTAGAAATGAAATTGATTCTAATGCTACACTGGCGAGAATAGAGGTGACTCCAGCACCAAAGTGGATGATACATTGTTTTAGACCACAGCTTGGGTCAGATGATCTGTGATGCTACCTCTGCTGAAATACAGTATTACCATTGTCATTCATCAGAACAGGACCACACTAACATTGGTTATGCAAGAACAAACATTCATTTGAAATAATCCTATCCATTGTCAACACCTTAGCACCAGGACTAATGTGGGCAGTTAGTGCATCTGCTGCTAATTCTGGCTGGAATTGAGCTAGATACATGGACCAAATGTTAGGCAATGGGGTTAATGCAGAAGGGTGCCCACTGGATAGCATGGACAAGTTGGGCCGAATGGCCTGTTTAGATGCAGCACAATTCTATGCTGGTTGACTTGCTGAGCATTTCCAGCACTTTTTGTTTAAGTTTTAGTTTTTAGTTTAGAGACACAGCGCGGAAACAGGCCCTTCGGCCCCACCGAGTCCGTGCCGACCAGCGATCCCCGCACACTAACACTATCCTACACACACACTGGGGACAATTTACATTGACACCAAAGCCAATTAACCTACAAACCTGCACGTCTTTGGAGTGTGGGAGGAAACCGGAGCGCCCGGAGAAAACCCACGCAGGTCACGGGGAGAACGTGCAAACTCCGTACAGACAGCGCCCGTAGTCGGGATGGAACCCGGGTCTGTGGTGCTGCAAGCGCTGTCAGGCGGCAGCTCTACCTCTGAGCCACCGTCTGTATTTACAATGTGGCCAGCGATGAGCTTACACTCAGTGGCGGGCTGGGCCTAAAAATATTGGTTGCCAGGAGACAAAGGGAGCCCACCCACCACTACAAGGGTCCACTACACATTGGGCAAGCTGACACCCTGGTCAGTCCACCACTGCTTACACTAGATACAATACACCTGTTCTTCAGTGTTCACATTCATCAAGCAGGTAGATAAAATGGTGAAGGAGGCTTACAGGATACTTGGCTTCATGAGCCGGGACACCGGAGCTAAGAGTAGAGAGACCTTGCTGAAACATTACAAACCTTGGTTGGGTCAAAGCTAGAATATTGCAGGCAGTTCTGGCACACTCCAGGAATGATATGATGGTACAGAGGAGAGTGTGGGTTGGTTGGAATGTTTCAGGTAGGAGTAGTCACTGGCTGCCAGTCCCACTGAGTTACTCCAGCATTTAGTGTCTACCTTTGATGTAAACCAGCATCTGCACTTCTTCCCAACACCAGAGGAGTTACTGGGCTTGTTTTCCCTGAAGTAGGGGAAAAGAGGACATGACTTGAGAATCAAGGGACTGAAGTTTAGGGGTAACATGAGGGGGAACTTCTTTACTCAGAGAGTGGTAGCTGTGTGGAATGAGCTCCCAGTGAAGGTGGTGGAGGCAGGTTCGTTTTTATCATTTAAAAATAAATTGGATAGTTATATGGATGAGAAGGGAATGGAGGGTTATGGTCTGAGCGCAGGTATATGGGACCAGGGGAGAATATGTGTTCGGCACGGACTGGAAGGGTCGAGATGGCCTGTTTCCGTGCTGTAATTGTTATATGGTTATATGGTGAAGTAGATGAATGAGATGAGGAAAATCGTCTTCACCCAGAGAGTTGTTAATCTGTGGAATTCTCTGCCACAGAGGGCAATAGACAATAGACAATAGGTGCAGGAGTAGAGGCCATTCGGCCCTTCGAGCCAGCACCGCCATTCAATTTGATCATGGCTGATCATCCCCAATCAGTGCCCCGTTCCTGCCTTCTCCCCATATCCACTGACTCCACTATCTTTAAGAGCCCTATCTAGCTCTCTCTTGAAAGTATCCAGAGAACCGGCCTCCACCACCCTCTGAGGCAGAGAATTCCACAGACTCACAACTCTCTGTGAGAAAAAGTGTTTCCTCATCTCCGTTCTAAATGGCTTACCCCTTATTCTTAAACTGTGGCCCCTGGTTCTGGACTCCCCCAACATCGGGAACATGTTTCCTGCCTCTAGCGTGTCCAAACCCTTAATAATCTTATATGTTTCAATAAGATGCCCTCTCATCCTTCTAAACTCCAGAGTGTACAAGCCCAGCCGCTCCATTCTCTCAGCATATGACAGTCCCTCCATCCCGGGAATTAACCTTGTAAACCTACGCTGCACTCCCTCAATAGCAAGGATGTCCTTTCCTCAAATTAGGAGACCAAAACTGCACACAATACTCCAGGTGTGGTCTCACCAGGGTCCTGTACAACTGCAGAAGGACCTCTTTGCTCCTATAATCGACTCCTCTTGTTATAAAGGCCAATATTCCATTTGTGGTGGAGGCCTATTCACTGGATGTTTTCAAGAGTGAGTTAGATTTAACTCTTAGGGCTAAAGGAATTATAGGAAATGGGGAAAAAGCAGGAACGGGGTACTGATTTTAGATGATCAGCCATGATCATGTTGAATGGTGGTGCTGGCTCGAAGGGCCAAATGGCCTACTCCTGCACCTATTTTTCTGTGTTTCTATGAATGTGATGTATACAAAATTGATTGGATGGATAATAAGGTATTTTCCCTGTGGCACGGTGTCAAAGACTATATTACCAGAGGGATCTAGAAGTGCAGGTGGTTCCTGAAAGTTGCGTCACAGGTAGATAAGGTGGTCAACAAGGCTTGCAGCACATTGGCCTTCATCAAGTCAGAGTATTGAGTCCAGAAGTGGGGAGGCCAGGTTACAGTTTTTACAATTGTGTTCAGTTCTGGGCACCGTGTTATAGGAAAGATGTCGTCAAGCTGGAAAGGGTTCAGAGATGATTTACGAGGATGTTGCCAGGACTAGAGGGTGTGAGCTACAGGGAGAGGTTGAGTAGGCTGGGTCTCTATTCCATGGAGCGCAGGAGGATGAGGGGAGATCTTATAGAGGTGTATAAAATCATGAGAGGAATAGATCGGGTAGACGCACAGAGTCTCTTGCCCAGAGTAGGGGAATCGAGGACCAGAGGACACAGGTTCAAGATGAAGGGGGGGGGAGGAAAGAAGGTGCCTGAGGGGTTACATATTTGCACAGGGCGGTGGGTGTATGGAATGAGCTGCCGGAGGAGGTTGTTGAGGCTGGGACTATTACATTTTAGAGACACTTGGACAGGTTCATGGATAGGACAGGTTTAGAGGGATATGAGGCATACACAGTCAGGTGGGACTTGTGTAGACGGGGCATGTTGGTCGGTGTGGGCAAGTTGGACCTAATTTGACCACACAGCTTCCACACTGTGACTAGAGGTGACAGGTTCAAGGAGAGCAACAAGGGAGTTTCCAGGAGATATTTAATACAGAGAGAGGTTGACGTCTGGAGAGCACAGTGTGTGTGATGGAGGTTAAGGCTGTCACAGACATCTAGAAGAGTGGACAAGGAACGGGAGTGGCAGGTGAAGAGCAGTAACAGGGATTATCATGGATGTGTTAGCCGTGTCTGAAATGCAACAGATAAATGTGCAATTGCTCAGTGGGCCCATTACCCCATCGAGGAGGGAGACACAGAGCTGGCCATATGGTTTCCAACCCATCAGCCACCCTCACCATCAACCTCCCTCCACCCCAGCAATTACAACGGGCCCCATTGACAAAATACACCAAGGTTATTCACTCTTACTGTCAACAGCCTGCAACCAAGGTCTAGATAGAAACATAGACACTAGGTGCAGGAGTAGAGGCCATTCGGCCCTTCCAGCCTGCACCGCCATTCAATATGATCATGGCTGATCATCCAACTCAGTATCCCGTACCTGCCTTCTCTCCATACCCCCTGATCCCCTTAGCCACAAGGGCCACATCTAACTCCCTCTTAAATATAGCCAATGAACTGGCCTCGACTACCCTCTGTGGCAGAGAGTTCCAGAGATTCACCACTCTCTGTGTGAAAAAAGTTCTTCTCATCTCGGTTTTAAAGGATTTCCCTCTTATCCTTAAACTGTGACCCCTTGTCCTGGACTTCCCCAACATCGGGATCAATCTTCCTGCATCTAGCCTGTCCAACCCCTTAAGAATTTTGTAAGTTTCTATAAGATCCCCCCTCAATCTTCTAAATTCTAGCGAGTACAAGCCGAGTCTATCCAGTCTTTCTTCATAAGAAAGTCCTGACATCCCAGGAATCAGTCTGGTGAACCTTCTCTGTACTCCCTCCATGGCAATAATGTCCTCCCTCAGATTTGGAGACCAAAACTGTACGCAATACTCCAGGTGTGGTCTCACCAAGACCCTGTACAACTGCAGTAGAACCTCCCTGCTCCTATACTCAGTAACAACGGACAACAACGGTACAGAAACATTGCCCGCTCCAAATCACACGTCACGGGCAGCTGGAGACAGCATGGTGGGTGGGAGCTCCTTCACCGACCAGCCACAACCACCTTCTCAGATACACAAAAATGCTGGAGAAACTCAGCGGGTGCTGCAGCATCTGTGGAGCGAAGGAAATAGGCAACGTTTCGGGTCGAAACCCCCAGTCTGAAGAAGGGTTTTGGCCCTAAACGTTGCCTATTTCCTTCGCTCCATAGATGCTGCTGCACCCGCTGAGTTTCTCCAGCATTTTTGTCTACCTTCGATTTTCCAGCATCTGCAGTTCCTTCTTAAACACCACCACCTTCTCAATGGTAGTTAGATATGATGATGAAATGCAGATATCCAGATACTGAAAATGAATAAAACTGTACTGGCTGTTTGGCTCCAGGAGGGACATTGGCTGGAACGAGTTTGCACCTGAACCAGAGAATCACAAAATAGTCAGAATACAAAATGAGTTGAAGCAAATGCACTCCCTTCCCGCCAACCTCTGCCACAACTCGCATTTAGATCATTATGCATCTTCCTTAGCCCCTCCACTACTACCCCTGCTAGAACCAAAACCCAAAGATGGACAAACACTTCTATCTGCACTGACTAGAGCAGCAGCAATGGCTTCAATATCTTGGCTTCCACTATTAATACTGACGAGGATTGTCACAGAAAATACCGGCAACACTCTGCACACATTTGCAGAAAACATCTCAGGTTGAAGATGCTTCTTCAAATATGAAGTCTATGTCAAGTTTCCAGCATCAGGAAGAGTTGAGCTTACATAGCTGGGCTAATATTGGCTGGAGGTGAATGGGCTGCGTGCCATACTGCTTCACACTGACGTGACTCCAGTATATTTAGGAGCTGGGATTGAGCTGTCTACAATAATCACACAGGTTCTGAGTGTTTTTTCTGCTGCTTTTTTCAGGACTGATCATTCACGAAGGGCCATCGGTTTACCGTATATTTAAGCGCTGGCAAGCTGTCAACCAGCAGTGGAAGGTTCTGAACTATGAGAAATCAAAGGACATTGATGATCAGAAGGACAATCGGAATCGCAACACAGGCTCACACACTTCCAGGACACACAGCAGTGGGCAAGGCAACCGGCCAGTGTTATCTGTGTCCAATCATTACTGCGCTTATACCATCCTGCACATTCTTAGCCAACTACGGCCAAATGACCAGAGGCAGCAGACAGGTACGGGCAGAGAACTGGTGATGAGGGTGACCACAGTCTGATGCATGATGAGTCATGTTAAACTTGGAATTATTCCAGGAGAGTGGACAAAGTGGCCAAGACTGTGATGTGGGCAGTGGAGAACTCTACAAGGTGCTTCCTGTGCACTGAGACACACTGGCCATGAACCAGTCCGATGGAAATTATTCTCACCAAACAATCCGAACTCCTGTGAAATGACATAAAATGACCACCACAGTTAAGCAGTTCTCTGAACGCTACCGTTTTTTAAACTTTCCATCAGTGATTCACCGGGAGATCTACATACTGTAATATTGAAATGAGATCAGTATCCATTAAAACATTTGAATAATATCACACAACATCCAGAGAGAAACAGAGCTGATGTTTCTGGTACGGGAACATTCCAATAATTCACAAATCCTGATAGTTTGGCATCGGACTCACCAGATGGGTTCTTGCACTGCCCTGAAACTGAGTGGATTCAGGGGGAGATTCACTGTAACACTCTGTAACACCTGGAAGAATGAACAGATAGTGTAGGGGGCATTTGTAGTAGTAATCTCAAATGGGAAAGCAGCCAAGTCTGGCACTCTGCACTTGGCTATTGCAGCTTCACTGAAGGGAAACATTCATTCTGTCTCTCTCTGGTCACTGCCCAAGTTGTGGAGCATTGCCACAGATGTCCGGCACCCTCACGACTTTGTTTTGTCGGCTATGTTTGCTTTACCTCTCTCCACATAAGGGTTGACCACATCAGCCAGCAGAGCGCAGACGTATAGACAAGTCACCAACTCCAGAAGACTGCTCATGCCACCAGCATGATATCATCCTGATTCCCCGACCAAACTTACTGGACGCAAGACCATGGAACAAAAGGAGACAAAGGGTGGCTGATCACATCACGGAGAGGGGGAATGTAAAGCTCAAATGATGGATGCAGGTGGAGGGGGCTGAGTAGTGGGAGGGGGGAGTAGGGGGGGGGGGGGAGTTGGGGGGGGGGGGGGGGGGATACAGGAGAGAGTGTTATCTAAAATTGGAGGATTCAATGTTTAAGCCGCAGGGGTGTAAACTACCCCAGCAGGATATAAGGTGCTGTTCCTCCAGTTTGCTTGTGTGGTCTCACTCTGGTGATGAAGGCCCAGGACAGAGACTTCACTATGGGAATGGGAATGTGTGTGAGATCCAGCTGGCCTTCCTGTGGTGAGGAGACAAGAAATCTAGATAATATTCCAGGTGCAGACTGACCAATATTTTATACAGATGACACATGACATGGCCCTTCTCTGCCCTAATGTATTTTTATTTCCCCTGCCCCCGTCTACACCTGCAGGACCCCCTCGTTTTCAATGCCCTGGGTCGACCATTCCTTTATCAAACTCTTGGTATCGACCCTCCTTGATCTTGCAGTCCTGACCGTTCATCCTTGTGGGAGCAAGTTGGCTCTGAACTCTATTTCACATTAAAATGATTCCTATTTTTCAGACATAGCCCGACCTGCGTTGCTGTTCCTGGCTTGTCATGTCTGGCCTAATGATAATTAATTATTTATTCCCCCAATGCAGTCTCCTTCATTATTTAACTAACCTTATCCCTTTCTACAACTACTTTGAAACTTATCGAGATTTTCACTATCCCACAACTGCTTGTCCACAAGCACTTCATCTACTTATGGATAGGACAGGTTTAGAGGGATATATGGGTCAAACACAGGCAAATGGGACTAATGTAGATGGGACATGTTGGTCAGTGTAGGCAGGTTTGGCCAAGGGACATGTTTCCACACTGTATGAGTCTATGACTACATTCATTCTCTGAGACCCGGTCTCACGAGGTCCAATTACTCACAAGAGCATTTACAAACTGATCACGGATCTCATCATGGACGTATCATACTAAAATGATCCCAGTTAATGTGGGCAAGTTGTAATCACTACAACCCTATCCTTACACTCTCTGTAATTTCCCTACATATTTGCTCACATTGAATGGTGGTGCTGGCTCGAAGGGCCGAATGGCCTACTCCTGCACCTATTGTCTATTGTCTATTGAATGGCGGTGCTAGCTGGAAGGGCCGAATGGCCTACGCCTGCACCTATTGTCTATTTGCTCCTTGGGTTCCTGTTGATTGGTGGCCAGAACTATATTTTTAGCAAAATACTGGCCTCTTTTTGAAGATCTATCCATTTGGCCTCGTTTGAAGACTCTGATGATAAATAAAAGACCACTCTAGAGGACTATGCTGCACACTATAGGCCTGGGTGTTCAATAACATCATCTACCTGCTACCTCAGTTTCACATTCCTAGACTAACTCTATATCCTTTGATCATCTTCGGATCTACGGACCAAGTGCTGGCTGGGAAATGGGATTAGTATAGATAGCTACTTGATGTAGCATGGCCAAAGGGCCTGTTTCTGTGATTCTAGACCAGTATAGGCGCACTGCTCAGGAATTAATCTGCTGGACCTGAACTCCCTCTATTGCAAACATAACTATCCTTGAGGAGTCAGACCTGGGCACAAGATGTGGTTTTATGTCATCTCCCCCAACGTTTCTTACAATAAGGCCAACATATTGTTCAAGAAGGAACTGCAGATGCTGGAAAATCGAAGGTACACAAAAATGCTGGAGAAACTCAGCGGGTGCAGCAGCATCTATGGAGCGAAGGAAATAGGCAACGTTTCGGGCCGAAACCCTTCTTCAGACTGCTGCACCTGCTGAGTTTCTCCAGCATTTTTGTGTACCAACATATTGTTCGTCTTCCTGACTATTTGCATGCAGACCTTGGAAGATTAATGCACAAAGACATGCAGATTCTTCATCTTGCAATCTCTCAGTAATGACCAGAATATTCTGCCTTTCTCTCAGTTTCCATCTGTCATGCCTTTGCCTATTAACAGAGTCAGTTGAGAATCTCTTGAAGCTTCTCTGCGCCCCTACACAGCTCACGCTGCTGACTAACGGGTAGATGCTACAATACATTTACAAGCACAATAGCCTTAAAATGATCTCAAGTAATGGAACGTGAAGTTTGTGTGGGTCGGGTGCACAAGGTTAAACGCTGTTGCAGGAACCACAGAATCATTAGAGGAGTATGCTGCCCTCCACAGGCCCAATCTCTACATTTAAGCAACGTTATACTTAACAACAGCTGAAAGGTGAATCTTTGGAAGCCATTCTTGTCCTATTCTTCAAACTGAATATTTATTGATCTTAAGATTTCTATCAAAGATGGCACCTGAAAAACAAAACCTGCTGTAAATACTGACGGGGTCCAGTAGCATCTGTGGAGAAATACCATTAACATTTCTGCTGTAATTGTTATTTCTCCCTGAGATGTTGCCGACCAACTAAATGCTTTCAACATTTTCTACTCTTCCTCCAGATTTCTACCATCAACCTTTTCAATGAATTCTTGACCATTTGAGATAATCCTTTCACAACTCTTATGCACAGATTAAAATCAGTAGTTACGAGATGAGATAGGATTAGAATCGCAAGATAATCAGCCATCTCTGGTTTCTGCATTTTTCATATTTCGAGCAAAAATTGTTACGATTTCAGATTAATATTCCAATTCAAAAGTCACGAATGGAAGATTAAAATCCTTACGTGCTGCAGCCAAACAGGCTCATTAACGCAATAGCACAAAAATATATAATAATCAATAAATTAAATTCATACCTTTTCTAAACCGATGTTTGTTACTCCCTAATCCTTCACATTGCTAACCCACATCAGTTTAGTTTAGTTTTATTTGTCCTATGTAGGTTAACACAGGGTTAACGGTACAATGAAATGTGTTTGACAAGACACCATTATTTCATACCACAGGCTCTTTACCACATAACACTTGTTTCTTTCAATTCAATCCTCACTGCGACTTCTGCCCCAACTACACATTCTCTGCATCTCACAACTTGCTTTTATCGTGTTAACTATGGCTTTCTCTACAGGTAGTGCTTGACATGAGTATTTCCAGATCTTTAGCCTCAGTGGTGTCCAGTCTTTGGCCATATTTGGTGATGCTTCCAGTCTGTCCTCTGTCCTCTGTTTTGCTCTTTGCGAACAGATGATGTTGATCCATAATGCGACCATCTTTCCTGCTAATGGTGAACATGGTGTGGGAAGTGGCTGACGTGTCATAGAACATACAGCTAGAACACTCTGGCCTTTCTGTCCTCTGCTTCAAAGCCTGGCTGTCCTTAACTCACCATTCAAAGTTTATAGATGTTGCAAAATCTGGAAATCTCTGCCTGAGGGGCTAGTAATATCTAGATGAGTATTTCAATTACTGTCAAACTAATGTACAGATCAAATGCAGATAAATGGGACTAGAAGAGATAAGCACAATGGCATGGACATGCTGGGCTGAGGAGTCCACCCGTACTGTTTAACTTTGATTCTTTCCTTTCTATTTTGGTGCTATTTTCTTCATATTTTTTCCAGCATTTTATGAATCCATTTGTCCCCATTTGATCTCCAGTTCAGCACTGCCCATTGGTTTAATATTTCATTCGGCTATCAGCCACGTCGGTGAATAAAAGCAACAAGAAACAATGGCAATTATTCAAAATGAGCTTTATTTGTTGATGTTAGATTGGTGAGCAGCCACATGAATATGTCATTAAATGGCTGAGGAGATGAATGCAAATGTTCTTGCAGCTTGGCCAGGACAGATCCGTCTTACTTCCCCTCGTCCACTCCTGCATTTCACCAGGTTCACCTTACATCAGATCAAGCTATAAAATGAGCAAATCAAACGTTAAAAACACTGCAGCTGAATCTAATTCTGAAACTTTGCTAAGATTGGGGTAATTTTCTTCAATTACAACTTCTGTCACCTACGCCTCGTCTTTCAAGATCATTCATTTCCTCTTATACCTCGTATAGAGAGAAACTAGAACAGCAAATGTCATATATCAATGTTATGGTGATGACAAACTCGGAAATCTTAATAGATTTTTATGCAACTCTTTTCATTTTACATATTCGAGGATGTTGCCAGGACTAGAGGGTGTGAGCTACAGGCAGAGGTCTGAGTAGGCTGGGTCTCTACTCCATGGAGCGCAGGAGGATGAGGGGAGATCTTATAGAGGTGTATAAAATCATGAGAGGAATAAATGGAAATATCAAATGCTAGAAGGCACATGGGGAAAGGAACAATGTTTAACCGGGATGAGCGGAATGGTGGGTGTCTGGAATGTGCTTCCGGGAGTTGTGGTGGAGGTAAGTAAGTAAGTAAGTTTATTGGCCAAGTATTCACATACAAGGAATTTGCCTTGGTGCTCCGCCCACAAGTAACAACATGACATACAGTGACAGTTACAAATGACTCAGAAAACACTAAACATTAATAATAATAAGACATTAAGGATAAAACACCATTGATCAAGCATGTGAACCAACAAAATACCAGATCAAAGGGAGGCTACAGATTTTTGGCTGTGGCAGCTTTGACAGTCCGGAGTCGCCTTCCAGAGGGAAGTGATTCAAAGAGTTTATGGCCAGGGTGAGAGGGGTCAGAGATGATCTTGCCCGCTCGCTTCCTGGCCCTTGCAGTGTGTACAGTTCATCAATGGAGGGAAGGTTGCAGCCAATAATCTTCTCTGCTGATCGGACGATTCGCTGCAGCCTCCAGGTAGATAGAGTAGTGGCATTTAAGATGGGGACAAGTATATGCAGGGACTTGGAATGAACCCTAGGTTATGGAAGGAGCGTTCAGATTCAGAGGGGAAGAAGCTGGTGGTGCCACTTTCAAGCTTAAGTATCTTCGGCCTTATGGGAGTGGGGGAGAAGAAAGAATCACTGGGGTGGGAACGTTTCTATGCAGTTGGTTGCTGTTTCTGGTCAATGGTTTCCAGACTTGCCATCCAAATTCTGTTACAGAACCAGATAGTATTAGAAACATTTCCATTTCAAAAAGTGAAGTCAAGTAAAGACAGCCCTGGGTATAGTTTCAATCTCTCTTCATCTGAGCAACATCAATTAACCTATAGCCATGTGCACATAAATATTATGCTAAAATATTACCTCCATTATTATCAGAGAAGTGTGATTGACTTTAAGGACGAAGGTGTGTGGTGAATGATATGACAAATGATTAAGAAGGAACTGCAGATGCTGGAAAATCGAAGGTAGACAAAAATGCTGGAGAAACTCAGCGGGTGAGGCAGCATCTACGGAGCGAAGGAATAGGCGACGTTTTGGGTCGAGACCCTTTTTCTTCTTTAGTTACATAAGAATGTAAATTGCTGCCAAATAGGTATATTGGGAATGTGAAGAAAGACCTGCTAGCACTAACCAGTTCATCGACATCTCCTTCATCCATGCTCACCGCCTTCTCATCCATGGGAGTTTCTTCTGGGAGCAGAAACTGAAGAGGACACAGAAACAACTCAGAACCACAGGAAAATGCACCAGAATATGTTCATCCTTATTCATTGATGAAACATGGATGCCAATGGCATTAATGATCCTCCAACAATCGCACATCTTGCTGAGCTGAGCCATTTCAGGCGACAGAAGCAGGAAATGGGGAAAGTAGGTACGGATGTTGGATTTCATGTCCTGATTGTCAGCAGTGAAGCAGATGGATAATTTATGGAACCGGGGAAGAGTCAATGACTGCCGCTCCTCTCACACTGTGGGGCAGCTGCGGTGGTCAAGAGGTCCAAGAGGTCCTGGTCATGGGGTGAGGCTGGGCAGGACTGGCAGCTCAACGTTCTGGGGTGGAGGAGCTACGGACGTGGTAGAGATGAGGGATGATATGTGGTCACCATAGTACAGAGAGAGTACATTCCAGAGGGAACATCGGGCAAGGCTATGTGGGACTGCCTGCCTGCCTTTGTGCACAGGGCTTGGGATGGAATTTGTTCCACATGTCCAGGAAATGTTCTCCAATCGATGTATAAAGGGCCGGGCCTGAGAGATGGGAAAATGACTGAAACATCAACACTTTAGCACCAGTCACCATAATTCTATTGGTTTTAACTTAGTTTTGGAGAAAGATAGGACTGGTCCACAACTGCGTCAACTTAATGTTGATGGCATTAGACAGGAAGGACAAGAAGGTATCATTGAATAGTTGAATTGAATTGAATAATGAAAGCTGATGCAGAAGGCATTTAAATGGTGGCCGATTAGGAAAAGGGGAGATGCAACGAGACCTGGGTGTCATGGTACACCAGTCATTGAAAGTAGGCATGCAGGTGCAGCAGGCAGTAAAGAAGGCGAATGGTATGTTAGCATTCATAGCAAAAGGATTTGAGTCTGGGAGCAGGGAGGTTCTACTGCAGTTGTACAGGGTCTTGGTGAGACCACACCTGGAGTATTGCGTACAGTTTTGGTCTCCTAATCTGAGGAAAGACATTCTTGCCATAGAGGGAGTGCAGAGGTTCACCAGACTGATTCCTGGGATGTCAGGACTTTCATATGAAGAAAGACTGGATAGACTCGGCTTGTACTCGCTAGAATTTAGAAGATTGAGAGGGGATCTTATAGAAACTTACAAAATTCTTAAGGGGTAGGACAGGCTAGATGCAGGAAGATTGTTCCCGATGTTGGGGAAGTCCAGAACAAGGGGTCACAATTTAAGGATAAGGGGGAAGTCTTTTAGGACCGAGATGAGAAAACCAGTTTTCACACACAGAGTGGTCAATCTCTGGAATTCTCTGCCACAGAAGGTAGTTGAGGCCAGTTCATTGGCTATATTTAAGAGGGAGTTAGATGTGGCCCTTGTGGCTAAAGGGGTCAGGGGGTATGGAGAGAAGGCAGGTACAGGATACTGAGTTGGATGATCAGCCATGATCATATTGAATGGCGATGCAGGCTTGAAGGGCCGAATGGCCTACTCCTGCACCTATTGTCTATGTTTCTATGTAAAATTGAGATTGGGAGAGTTTAGAGCTTGTATGATCCTGTTAGTGAACAGCGAGTCTGGCAAGATCGAGGAATCTTGGTTGATGAGGGATATTAAGGGTCTGGTCAGGAAAAATAAGTCACTTTCCAAGTATAAGCATCTGTGATTGAGGGGTGGGTGGGATGTGGGAGGTCATTCTGAGGGCAGAGTGAGATACGCATAGCAGATAAGGCAAAGAAGATCCAAAAAGATTCTATGGGCGTAACATGATACCAGGGGACAGTTCAGGTCCCCTCCAGGGTCAGTGTGGTAAACTAGTGTAGAGCATGGACATGTATGTAGGGTGGAG
This sequence comes from Leucoraja erinaceus, assembly GCF_028641065.1. NCBI lineage: Eukaryota > Metazoa > Chordata > Chondrichthyes > Rajiformes > Rajidae > Leucoraja > Leucoraja erinaceus. Next base: position 220,878 of record NW_026576784.1, on the reverse strand, counting down.
GAGGATATGGGAGCGGGTTCAGGATAAGGAAGCAACATTTTGGAGCATATCCATATTAAATGGGGCAGGTATTAAAGGTGTCGAAATACCTAAAGATGTATAAATCCCTGGGGCCTGACCTGACCAGGCCATGTAGAGATGGAAGATATGGCTTCCAGCCCAACTGGAACACGTTGGCCAACATGCCCAATCCTCACGACCCACCTGCCTGCATTTGGCCCATATCCCTCTATACCTATCCAATATATATATCCATCTAAATGCTTCTTAAACTTTGTGATAGTACCTGCCTCAACTACACCCTCCGGCAGCTCGTTCCATACACCCACCACCCTTTGTGTAAAGACGTTGGCCCTCAGCTTCCTATTCAATATTCCCCCCCCTTCACCTTAATGTTCCCTATGTTCTCTGCCAGTCGATTCGCCCGACTCTGGGTAAATGACTGTGCATTTACCCTCTCTATTCCTCTCATGATCTTGTACTAAAGACTGGATAGACTTGGTTTATACTCTCTAGAGTTTAGGAGATTGAGAGGGGATCTTATAGAAACTTACAAAATTCTTAAGGGGTTGGACAGGCTAGATGCAGGAAGATTGTTCCCGATGTTGGGGAAGTCCAGGACAAGGGGTCACAGCTTAAGGATAAGGGGGAAATCCTTTAAAACCGAGATGAGGAGAACTTTTTTCACACAGAGAGTGGTGAATCTCTGGAACTCTCTGCCACAGAGGGTAGTTGAGGCCAGTTCATTGGCTATATTTAAGAGGGAGTTAGATGTGGCCCTTGTGGCCAAGGGGATCAGAGGGTATGGAGAGAAGGCAGGTACGGGATACTGAGTTGGATGATCAGCCATGATCATATTAAATGGCGGTGCAGGCTCGAAGGGCCGAATGGCCTACTCCTGCACCTAATTTCTATGTTTCTATGTTTCTACACCTCTATAAGATCACCCCTCATCTTCCTGTGTTTCAAGGAATAAAGATCTAGCCTTTTCCCCTTATTGCTCAGGCCCTCGCGTCCTGGCAACATCCTCGTAAATCTTCTCTGCACACTCACTAAAACTGAACACAATACTCTGAGTGTGGCCTCACCAACGTCTGAACCAACTGTAACATGACCTCCCAACTTCTACACTCAATATTTTGACTGATGGCCTTCTCGACCACCTTATCTACCTGTGACACCACCTTCAAGGAACCATGCACCTGTACTCCCACATCCCTCTGCTCTACAACACTCCCCAGAGCTCTGCCATTCACAGTGGTCCTGCCCTGGTTTGACTTCCCAAAATGCACCACCTCGTACTTCTCTGTATTAAATGTAATTCACCTTGCCTCAGCCCACATGCCAAACCGATCAAGATCTTGCTGCAATTTTTGACAAACATCTTCATCATCTACAACACCACCCACTTTAGTGTCATCTGCAAACTTACTAATCATGCCTTGTACATTCTCATCCAAATCACTGATATGGATGACAAACAGCAATGGACCCAGTAATGAACTCTGATGCACACCACTATCTACCACACACGGTGCCTCAGGAAGGCCGTCAGCATCCATAAAGACTCCTCACACCCCTGTAATGGACTGTTCGAACTACTTCCCTCCGGCAGACGTTACAAGGCCTTCTACGCCCGAACCTCCAGACACAGAAACAGCTTCATTCCCAGAGCTATAGCGGCTCTGAACCGGCCCTGCTGAGTGCCCCCCCCCCCCACCCCCCCTGGACTGTCTCCCTCGGATGGTCACGTCACACAGCTTATTTATTTATTTTACTTTTCTTTTACATCGGTTGGAAGCTGCAAACTAAATCTCGTTGCACTAATGTGCAATGACAATAAAATATATTATTATTATTATTAGTCACTGGCCTCCAGCCCAAAGGACAATCTTCCACCATCACCCTTCATAATGTCATAAGGAATAGGAGCAGAATTAGGCCATTCGGTCCATCAAGTCTACTCCACCATTCAATCATGGCTAATCTATCTCTCCCTCTTAACCCCATTCTCCTGCCTTCTCCCCATAACCTCTGCTTCCTTCCCTGGAGCCAATTTTCTATCCATTCAGCTATCTCTCCTTGGATCCCATGCGATCTAACCTTCCAGAGCAGCCTACCATGCGGAACCTTGTCGAATGCTTTACTGAAGTCCATGTAAACAACATCTACAGCTCTGCCCTCATCGACCTTTTAGATCACATGTTCAAAAACTTAATAAGATTTGTGAGACACGACCTCAGGCACATAAAACCACATTGACTGTCCCTAATCAGCCCTGACCATCTAAATGCATATACATCCTCTCCCTCAGAATACTCTTCAGTAACTTTCCCACCACAGATGTCAGACTCACTGGCCTGTAGTTCCCAGGTTTTTCTCTGCAGCCCTTCTTGAAACGAGGAACATTTAGTGATAGTCAGCATGGCTTTGTGTGTGGGAAATCACATCTTAAGAAATTGACTGGTTTATGAAATAGGTGATGAAGAGGATTGATGAAGGCAGGACGGTCGACATTGACTTTAGCAAGGCCTTTGGTGAGGTCCCACAGGGTAGACTGTCTAGTAATTTGGGTTAGAAAGGTAAATCACGAGATACAGGGCGTGTGTACAAATTGGATAGATAATTGGCTTGGTAGTAGGTGGCAGAAAGTGGTAGTGAAGAGTTATTATTCAGATTGTCCCTGACAATAAAGGATCTATCTATCTATCTACTTATCTATCTATCTATCCTTCACCACCTCCAGTTTAAATTCCATTTGGAATATTTTGGAGGACCAAGAAACCAAGAACCAAGATTGGAAACCTAAACCAATTGTATATCTATGTTGTTTGCATTAATGATTTGGATGAATGATTAATGCGCTTGCAATGACATCAAAATTAGTGAGATGAAGCAATCTATGGTTACGACAGGATCTAGAAATAATGACAAGGGAATGGAAGATGGGATTTAAATTGGACAAGTGTGAAGCGATGTATTTTGTGAAGTTAATCCCGAGCAGGTCACACAACTAGTGAGTGTTGTAAAACAGACGGGGCATGCTGGTCTTCACAATGCTATGAGGCATGCTAGTCTTCACAAGCCAAGGCATTGGAGATATGAATTGGGATGTCATGCTACTTTTCGTTTTTAGTTTAGTTTAGAGATACAGCGCGGAAACATTTTTTACATTTACCAAGCCAATTAACCTACAAACCTACATCTTTGGAGCGTGGGAGGAAACCGAAGATCTCAGAGAAAACCCAGGCATCGTAGAAAACATGAGTTAGGCTGCACTTAGTGTGATAGATGTGATTGAAGTATTGTGTGTCCCACACCATAGGAAGGATGTGAATGTTAGAGCAAATACAGAAAAGATTCATAAAGATCTTGCCCGAATCGGAGGGCTTGAGTTATCACGAGAGACTGGATAGGCTGTACCTGTAGAAAAGGAGGCTGCGAATGTTATGATGGAGGCATAGACATGGGTGAGGTTGATAGCCAGCCACTGTTTGTCATGGTAGGGATGTCTCAAACTGGTGTGAATTGGCTTTAGGTGTGAGGGCGGTGTAAAGGGGATGAGATTAAATAAGCTGCCAGAGGAAGTGGAGCAAGAAGGAATGGGAACAATATTTAAGAACCATTTGAACAGATAATTAAATGCGCGACATAGAAAGATATGAAATTAATTCATGCAAGTAGGATTAGTATCGATAGGCATAATAGGTGGCACAGACCCAGCGGGCCATGAAAGCTCTTCAATCCACTACATCCTCTAAAGGCTAAAGACATTCAGACTCTTACCAATTTCAACAGATGGAGCTGAGAAAGCAAATAGATATTTGTACCTGCTTGGCTTCTTCACTGGTCACTGTACTTCCTGCATCTTCATTGCTTGTGATGAGAGAGACAGAATCTGTAGTTCAGGGATAGATTGTAAAGATTACCATCATGTAGCACATTCTGGAGATAATTGTAACACAGCCTTGCTTCATAAAACCAGCTACTGAATATGTGTGATTCGGTCAAATATTAGTCAGGAGTGGTCCTGGAGGAGCAGGAACTTGCAAATGTTACTCTGCGGTTAAAGAAGGGAGTGAGTTAGAAGAGTAGAAACTATAGGCGGCTGAGCCTGAATTCAGTGGTCAGTGATACAGTGTGGAAACAGGCCCCTACTAAAGCCTATGTCGACCATCCTGCCTTCATCAATCCTCTTGATCACTTATTTCATAAACCAGTCAAATTATTGAGACGTGATTTCCCACACACAAAGTCATGCTGACTCTCCCTAATGTCCTTGTCTTTCCAAATGAAAATAAATCCTGACCCTCAATCTATTCCAATAACTTTCCCACCAGGCTGTGTGAGAAGGAGCTGCAGATGCCGGTTTAAACCAACGATAGACACAAAATGCTGGAGTAACTCAGCGGGTCAGGCAGCATCTCTGGAGAGAAGGAATGGGTGATGTTTCAGGCCAATACCCTTCAACTCTGTAGTTCCATGACTTCTTCTGCCTATTTCCTTCGCTCCATAGATACTGCCTCATCTGCTGAGTTTCTCCAGCATTCTTGTCTACCCTAGTCCCACCTGTCTGTGTTTGGTCCATATCCGTCCAAACTGATCCTATCCATGCACCTGTCTAACTGTTTTTTAAACATTGGGATAATCCTAGCCTCAACTACCTCCTCTGGCAGCTTGTTCCATACACCCACCACCTGTGTGAAAAAGTTACCCCTCAGATCTGGTCCTCGATTCCCCTACTCTGGGCAAGAGACTCTGTGCATCTACCCGATCTATTCCTCTCATGATTTTATACACCTCTATAAGATCACCCCTCATCCTCCTGCGCTCCATGGAATAGAGACCCAGCCTACTCAACCTCTCACTGTAGCTCACACCCTCTAGTCCCGGCAACATCCTCGTAAACCTTCTCTGAACCCTTTCCAGCTTGACAATATATTTCCTATAACACGGTGCCCAGAACTGAACACAATACTCTAAATGCCGCCTCACAACTCTTATACGTCTTATACAACTGCAACATGACCTCCAAACATCTATACTCAATACTCTGACTGATGAAGGCCAAAGTGCCAAAAGCCTTTTTGACCACCTTATCTACCTGCGACTTGACCTTCAAGGAACCATGCACTGTACACTGACAATGACAATTAATTGAATCATTTCATTTCATTTCATTTCATTTCATTTCATTTCACCTGTACTCCTAGATCCCTCGACTCTACAACACTACCCAGAGACCAACCATTCACTGTGTAGGTCCTGCCCTTGTTAGACGTCCCAAAATGCAACACCTCACACTTGTCTGTATTAAATTCCATCGACCATTGGTAAGATTTGAGAGTCCATTATTAAGGATGAGGTTTCTGAGTACTGAGAAACACATGATAAAATATTCTCGTCAGCATGGCTTTGTGAAGGGATCTTGCAAGACAAACCTGTCGGAATTCTTTGAGGAAGTAAATACCAGGATAACAAAAGAGAGTCAGTGGATGTTGTTTTCATAGAAACACAGAAACATAGACAATAGGTGCGGGAGTAGGTCATTCGGCCCTTCGAGCCTGCACTGCCATTCAATATGATCATGGCTGAAGGCCTTTGATAAGATGCCGAATTTGAGGCTACTAAACAAGATGTGTCCCAGGTATTAGCGGCACATTTGGATAGCAGTAACAGGATCGGTCCAAGTCAGCATGGATTTACGAAGGGGAAATCACACTTGACTAATCTTCTGGAGGATGTAACTAGGAAAATGGACAAGGGAGAGCCAGTGGATGTAGTGCACCTGGACTTTCAGAAAGCATTTGATAATGTCCCACATAGGAGATTAGTGGGCAAAATTAGAGCACATGGTATTGGGGGTAGAGTGCCGACATGGATAGAGAAGTGGTTGGCAGACAGGGAACAAAGAGTAGGGATTAATGGGTCCCTTTCAGAATGGCAGGCAGTAACTAGTGGGGTACCGCAAGGCTCGGTGCTGGGGCCACAGCTATTTACAATATATATCAATGATTTGGATGAAGGGATTCAAAGTAACATTAACAAATTTGCAGATGACACAAAACTTGGTGGCAGTGTGAACTGTGAGGAGGATGCTATGAGAATGCAGGGTGACTTGGACAGGTTGGGTGAGTGGGCAAATGCTTGGCAGATGCAGTTTAATGTGGATAAATGTGAGGTTATCCACTTTGGTGGTGGCAAAAACAGGAAGGCAGATTATTATCTGAATGGTGTCGAATTGGGAAAAGGGGAAGTACAACGAGATCTGGGCATCCTTGTTCATCAGTCACTGAAAGTAAGCATGCAGGTACAGCAGGCAGTAAAGAAAGCTAATGGCATGTTTGCCTTCTTAACAAGAGGAGTTGAGTATAGGAACAGAGAGGTCCTTCGGCAGTTGTACAGAGCCCAAGCGAGACCACACCTGGAGTATTGTGTGCAGTTTTGGTCTCCAAATTTGAGGAAGGACATTCTTGCTATTGAGGAAGTGCAGCGTAGGTTCACCAGGTTAATTCCTAGGATGGCGGGACTGTCATATGTTGATAGAATGGAACGGCTGGGCTTGTATACTCTGGAATTTAGAAGGATGAGAGGGATATCTTATTGAAACATATAAGATAATGAAGGGATTGGACACGTTAGAGGCAGGAAACATGTTCACGATGTTGGGTGAATCCAGAACCCGGGGCCACGTTTAAGAATAAGGAGTAAGCCATTTAGAACGGAGACGAGGAAACACTTTTTCACCCAGAGAGTGGTGAGTCTGTGGAATTCTCTGCCTCAGAAGGCATTGGAGGCCAATTCTCCGGATGCATTCAAGAGAGAGCTAGATAGGGCTCTTAAATATAGCGGAGTCAGGGGATATGGGGAGAAGGCAGGAACGGGGTACTGATTGTGGATGATCAGCGGTGCTGGCTCGAAGGGTCGAATGGCCTACTCCTGCACCTATTGTCTATTATTATCTATTGTGTATTGGAAGCTACTAACATGGATAGAAGGTTTGCTGGGTGGCAGAAGGCAAAGAATGGGATTAAAGGGGGCCTTTTCTGGTCGACTGCCAGTGACTAGTGGTGTTTCACTGGAGGTGGTGTTCAGGCTGCTACTCGTCACGTTATATACCAATGATTTGGATGATGGAACTGAAGGCTTTGTGGCCAAGTTTGCAGATGATACGATGATAGGTGGAGGAGCAGGTAGTGAGGAGGAAGCAGGGAGTCTGCAGAAGGACTTGGACAGGTTGGGAGAGTGGAGGATGAAATGCAGCGTTGCAAAGTGTGCGGTCACATACTTTGGTAGAGGCATACTATTTTATGATTCCGAAATCAAAGATGCAAAAGGACTTGGGAATGCTGGTACAGGATTCCCAAAAGATTAATTTGCAAGTTGAATTGGTAGTAAATGCAATGTTAGCATTCATTTCAAGAGGACTGGAATATAAGAGGGATGCAATGCCGAGAGTTGATAAAGCATCGGTCAGACTACATTTGGAGTATTGAGAGCAGTGATGGGGGCACTGGCGTTGGAAAGGGTCCAGGGGAAGTTTACGAGAATGATCCCAGGGGATGATTGCATTAACGTATGATCACAACATATGTTTGTCGACCCTGGGCCTGTACTCTCTGGAGTTTAAAAAATGAGGGGAGATCTCATTGAAACATCGAATAGTGAATGGCCTGAATAGAGTGGATGTGGAGAGGATGATTCCACTAGTGGGAGTGTCTAGGACCAGAGGGCACAGCCTCAGAAATAAAGGATGTACCTTTAGAAAGGAGATAAGGATGAATTTCATTACCCAGAAGGTGGTGAAACTGTGAAACTCATTACCACAGACGGCTGTGGAGGCCAAGCCTTTGGGATTAAAAAAAAAGGGAGATTGACAGGTTCTCTCCTCCACTCGCAGGTTGAGTACCGGTTCCCCACAGGGCTGTGTGCTAAGCCCCCTCCTATACTGTCTCTACACCTACGACTGTAGTCCGGCCCACAACAACAACTGCATCGTCAAATTTGCTGACGACACTACTGTAGTCGGACTTATTTCAAAGGGAGATGAGGCAGCCTACAGAGAGGAAGTCCTGAAGTTGACAACCTGGTGCTCAGAAAACAATCTGGCTCTGAACACCAGGAAAACAAAAGAGCTCATTGTCGACTTCAGGAGGCACAGCTCCGACTTAGTCCCCCTACATATCAACGGCGAGTGTGTGGAGAGGGTCAACACCTTCCGGTTTCTCGGTGTCCTTATCGCTGCTGATATCTCCTGGACGGACAACACGACAGCGGTCATCAAGAAGGCTCAGCAGTGGCTGCACTTCCTGAGGGTCCTCAGAAAGCACAACCTGAACTCTAACCTGCTGCTGACCTTCTACCGCTCGTCCATCGAGAGCCTGCTGACATACTGCATTACAGCATGGTATGGCAGCTGCACCATGGCAGACAGGGAGAGGCTTCAGAGGGTAACTAGGACAGCGCAGAGGATCATTGGCTGCCCTCTCCCCTCCCTGATGGATATTTACACCTCCCGCTGCATTAGCAGGGCAAAGAATATCATCAAGGACAGCTCCCATCCTGCGTTTGGACTGTTCGACCTGCTGCCCTCTGGAAGGCGCTATAGGTGCATCAAATCCAGGACAAATAGACTAAGGAATAGTTGTTTTCCGAAAGTCATAACTACTCTTAATTCACACATGCACTGACTTCACAGCCCAACACCCGGACTTCCATCTATTCTATCCACATACTGAAATTTGGAACTGTAATGTGTATTGTAACTGTAATTTTTTATATTTTTTTAAAAACATTTTTAATATTTAATATAATCTTTAAACATCTGCCTAAGAATACTACCTATTGATCCTTCACCATTTTGCCGTTATAGATATGTGTATAGCGCCGCAGAATTGTGCAACTATCCCCCCCCTCCCCTCCACCTTTTGTGTATGTTTTCTGTTCCTTGTTTTTTGTACTAATCTATTTTTATGCACTGAGTACGAGCTGCTTTTAATCTCATTGTACATGTATAGTGACAATTAATGGCATATCTAAATTGATTAGTATGGGTGTTAAAAGTTATGGGGAGAAGGCCGGGGAATGGGATTGAGAGGGAAAGTTAGATCAGCCATGATTGAATGGCAGAGTGGACTCAGTCAGTCAAACAGTGTGGAAACAGGGACTTTGGCCCAACATGCCCATGCAGACCAATATGCCCAGCGGGTCTCAGCGGCAGATGCCTCCCTGCAGGCCGTGGTGAAGCCGAGGTCGAAGTCTGGCGGGTCGAACTCCGCGGCCGACAGAGCCTGGGTCTGTGGAGCCCACGGCTGGGTCCTGGGTCTGTGGAATCCACGACTGGGGCCTGTGTCTGTGGAGCCCACGGCTGGGGCCTGTGTCTGTGGAGCCCATGGCTGGGGCCTGTGTCTGTGGAGCCCATGGCTGGGGCCTGTGTCTGTGGAGCCCACGGCTGGGGCCTGTGCCTGGGTTGGTGAAGCCTGGGGCCTGTGTCTGTGGAGCCCACGGCTGGGTCCTGGGGCCTGTGTCTGTGGAGCCCACGGCTGGGACCTGTGTCTGTGGAGCCCATGGCTGGGGCCTGGGGCCTGGGGCCTGGGGCCTGGGCCTGGGTCTGGGTGGGAGTCTGGGGCCTGGGTCTGTGGAGCCTGGGGCCTGGGTCTGTGGAGCCTGGGGCCTGGGTCTGTGGAGCCTGGGGCCTGGGTATGTGGGGCCCACGGCTGGGGCCTGTGCTTGGGTTGGTGAAGTCTGGGTCTGCCCCACGGAGGTGTCCGGAGAGGACCTGGCAGCGATAGTGGAGAGGTCGGTGCGGCGGTCGATGATGGTACCGACTGATGGACGATGACAGACCACGTGGGAGTGAGGACGCCACTGCCGCAGGATGGACGGTGGGGGCGGGGGAGAGAGGGGGGGGGAGAACAGGGGGGACCCTGGAGAGGATACTTTGTAAGCACCCTTATGTGGCAATTATTTACATAATACTTGTGCTGAAAGGCTTTTTGACCCATTCTATCTTCCTGTGATGCAACCTTCAAGGATCTATAGATCAGCAATGCTAGATCCCTCTGCTCCAGATCCCTAGCTCTCGCTGGACTCCATGGGTTAACTCTGCTCCTATGACGTGAACTATTCGTACCTCATACAAAGTCATGCTGACTATCCCTAATTATCTTCCAAATGTAAGTAAATCCTAGCCCAAGAACCCTCTCCAATAGTTTCCCTACCATTGATATGAGCTTGCTGGTCCATCATTTTGTGAACTATCTCTACTTAAACAAAACAACATTGGCTACTGTCCAGTCCTGACACGTGAGGGCTGAATGGCCTACTACTGCTTCGTTTACATATGCTCCCAGGTGCTAAATATTGGTAACAGCAAGATATTGTCTTCATTTTATGCTACATACCAGCCAATATCTGGGTCCCTTGCAAATGTCTGAGGCAAATGGAATGATTTCTAATGTTGGTGACATCTCTGAACCATGCAGAACATTATCCCTAACTTTCCACATTCCAACTCAGGTGACTATTGACGTGCTGGCCACAGAAGCTCCATTCTCTTAAATCTCTATACACTGTAAATGGCTCGATTGTAATCATGTATTGTCTTTCTGCTGACTGGATAGCACACTACCACGTGACAATAAACAAACTAAATACTACATTACGGCAGGTGAGTTTGTTTACTTTGATATCATAGTTGGCACAGACAGTGTGGGCTGAAGAGACTCTTCCTGCTCTGAACCACCTGTGTGTCCTCATTATGTCATTGTCCTGAACTCAGCTGTTTGGAGACTGAAATAGTCACTAAGTTCTCTCAAGGCTCACTCTTTTTTCCCCAATTGCCTCGACTTACGATTGTAATTTGCTACTTAAACCTCTCTGCCTCTCAATGTAGGTTTTAAAAAACAGCCACTTGTTACTAAAATAAGCTCACCTTGTACAATCATCTCCCAGAACTCTTGCAGCCCTTTGGTGTCCACACTCTCTTTCAGTGTTTGCAGTATCGTGTTGAAATGTTGGGATTCCCCTGCCTTGAAATGCAGCAACAACAAAGTATTAGGTTACAAACAGTAATGATCACAATATGAATGATGCCAGACCTTTACAAACTGAGTTTGGAACAGGAAGAAACTAAGATCAGGACAAAGGGAGTTATGTTTATGTTACTGCTTTGTGCACTAAGATGGTGTAGGAACATGGAGACCTGTTGTGTTCTGGTCAACTATCAACTATCCTTCTTTTCTACCCATAACTTTTATGCTACAAAGCTGAGAACAATATTCTGCAAGATGTCAGAGGGTGGTGAATCTATGGAATTCTCTGCCACAGACGGCTGTGGAGGCCACAAGTCAATGGATATTTTTAAGGCAGAGATAGATAGATTCTTGGTTGGTACATGTGTCAGGGGTTATAATGCGAAGGCAGGAGAATGGGGTTAGGAGGGAGAGCTAGATCAGCCATGATTGAATGGCAGAGTAGACTTGAGTAATTCTGATCCTACCACTTATGACCTTATGACTGAAGTTTGTAGTGCACCAGGTTTAACAATGTTCCTTGTGTGCCTTGGTAAGGCATTATCAACTCCATTTGCGAACTGTTCTGAAGGTGTTGCCCAATATGGGAAGTAGAGAGAGACCCATTAAGAACTGTCTATTGAAGACCTTCAGCATGTTATGCTCAAGCCAAACACACCAGCACATGGCCTGCATCTACAGCTGAAACAGAACCACAAAGGCTTGTCAACTTCTCTCCATGATTTGTTTCAGATGTAAACCTTTATATAAAACATTCCCAACTCCATCCTGTTAGGACTATTGCAGTAAGTGACATTCTCTGCTCACCTTAACAGATTCCTTCCTGCAAACCTTGATGCAATCCAAGCTCTTGATGTAATATTGTTGATTCTTCACCTCCAGGAATTGGTAGACACGCCCCATTAGCTGCTTGGTCACTGTGAGGGAGGAGACACAACACTTACTATTTACATTCTCTACAATTAGATTTCTTTCACAATCAGTCTGATGGTGAGTCTTGACCCAAATCCGTCTATCCATGTTCTCCAGAGATGCTGCCTGACCTGCTGAGTTACTCCAGCACTCTGTGCCTTTTTTTGTAAACCAGCATCTGCAGTTTCTTGTGTCCAAAGGATGACATTTCTGGAGTCGGTGATGTGGGTAATGAACAAGGGAAGGTTGTATGTTCTAAATCTCACCACATCATCGTCTATATCTCTCGTTTCACTTTCCTGTGACTTTCAGTCTGAAGAAGAGTCTCGATCCGAAACGTCGCCAATTCCTTCTCCCCAGAGATGCTCTAGATTTTTGTGTCTATCTTTGGTTTAAACCAGCATCTACAGTTCCTTCCTCCACGGGGATGTTGCATACATGGACCAGTAAATGTTTTGGCAAGGCACCGCATATATTAGGGGACATGGACGTTGTTGGTGCGTCCAGCATTCATTGTCTATTCTTAACTAGACCTGATGGTGCGCCATGATCTCGAACCACTGCAATCGTCTTGGTGAAGGTGTTGCCACACAGTAATGTTGGTTGTAAATGTAATGCCTAGTTTACCAGCATCTAGTCTGTGCTGCCTGAACCATTGGCCCACCCAAAATATCCAACTCAATAAGCGCTCTCTGGTCAACCCACCAGCCAATCCCCCTCCTTCATCCCATTCAACCCATTCCTCACACATCCATTTCTTCAGAGAATTATACTCATCAATGCACTGGTCCACATCCTCCCTCTCCCTCAACCCCAAATATCTCTTGCTCCCTCAACTACTGAAATATACTGCTCCAGTCCCACCACATCAACATCTTACAGCGCGGAAACAGGCCCTTCTGCCCACGGAGTCCGCACCACCCGATAATCCCCGCACATCAACACGGTCCTACACACACTAGGGACAATTTACATTTATACCAAGCCAATTAACTTACATACCTGTACATCTTTGGAATGTGGGAGGAATCTCAGAGAAAACCCACGCAGTTCACGGGGAGAACGTACAAACTCCATAAGGACAGTGCCCGTAGTGGGGACAGTGTCCTGTAGTGGGGACAGTGCCTGTAGTGGGGACAGTGTCAGTGTCTGTAGTGGGGACAGTGTCTGTAGTGGGGACAGTGCCTGTAGTGGGGACAGTGTCTGTAGTGGGGACAGTGTCTGTAGTGGGGACAGTGTCTGTAGTGGGGACAGTGTCTGTAGTGGGGACAGTGTCTGTAGTGGGGACAGTGTCTGTAGTGGGGACAGTGTCCGGTAGTGGGGACAGTGCCTGTAGTGGGGACAGTGTCTGTAGTGGGGACAGTGTCTGTAGTGGGGACAGTGTCTGTAGTGGGGACAGTGTCTGTAGTGGGGACAGTGTCTGTAGTGGGGACAGTGTCTGTAGTGGGGACAGTGTCTGTAGTGGGGACAGTGTCTGTAGTGGGGACAGTGTCTGTAGTGGGGACAGTGTCTGTAGTGGGGACAGTGTCTGTAGTGGGGACAGTGTCTGTAGTGGGGACAGTGTCTGTAGTGGGGACAGTGTCTGTAGTGGGGGACAGTGTCTGTAGTGGGTACAGTGTCTGTAGTGGGGACAGTGCCTGTAGTGGGGACAGTGCCTGTAGTGGGGACAGTGTCTGTAGTGGGGACAGTGCCTGTAGTGGGGACAGTGTCTGTAGTGGGGACAGTGTCTGTAGTGGGGACAGTGTCTGTAGTGGGGACAGTGTCTGTAGTGGGGACAGTGTCTGTAGTGGGGACAGTGCCTGTAGTGGGGACAGTGCCTGTAGTGGGGACAGTGCCCGTAGTGGGGACAGTGTCTGTAGTGGGGACAGTGTCTGTAGTGGGGACAGTGCCCGTAGTGGGGACAGTGTCTGTAGTGGGGACAGTGCCTGTAGTGGGGACAGTGTCTGTAGTGGGGACAGTGTCTGTAGTGGGGACAGTGTCTGTAGTGGGGACAGTGCCCGTAGTGGGGACAGTGCCTGTTAGTGGGGGACAGTGCCTGTAGTGGGGACAGTGCCTGTAGTGGGGACAGTGTCTGTAGTGGGGACAGTGTCTGTAGTGGGGACAGTGTCTGTAGTGGGGACAGTGTCTGTAGTGGGGACAGTGCCTGTAGTGGGGACAGTGTCTGTAGTGGGGACAGTGGCCGTAGTGGGGACAGTGCTGTAGTGGGGACAGTGTCTGTAGTGGGGACAGTGTCTGTAGTGGGGACAGTGTCTGTAGTGGGGACAGTGCCTGTAGTGGGGACAGTGCCTGTAGTGGGGACAGTGTCCTGTAGTGGGGACAGTGTCCGTAGTGGGGACAGACAGTGTCTGTAGTGGGGACAGTGTCTGTAGTGGGGACAGTGTCTGTAGTGGGGACAGTGTCTGTAGTGGGGACAGTGTCTGTAGTGGGGACAGTGTCTGTAGTGGGGACAGTGTCTGTAGTGGGGACAGTGTCTGTAGTGGGGACAGTGTCTGTAGTGGGGACAGTGTCTGTAGTGGGGACAGTGTCTGTAGTGGGGACAGTGTCTGTAGTGGGGACAGTGCCTGTAGAGGGGACAGTGTCTGTAGTGGGGACAGTGTCTGTAGTGGGGACAGTGCCTGTAGAGGGGACAGTGTCTGTAGTGGGGACAGTGTCTGTAGTGGGGACAGTGCCTGTAGTGGGGACAGTGTCTGTAGTGGGGACAGTGTCTGTAGTGGGGACAGTGTCTGTAGTGGGGACAGTGTCTGTAGTGGGGACAGTGTCTGTAGTGGGGACAGTGTCTGTAGTGGGGACAGTGTCTGTAGTGGGGACAGTGCCTGTAGTGGGGACAGTGCCTGTAGTGGGGACAGTGTCTGTAGTGGGGACAGTGTCTGTAGTGTGGACAGTGTCTGTAGTGGGGACAGTGTCTGTAGTGGGGACAGTGTCTGTGGGGACAGTGTCTGTAGTGGGGACAGTGTCTGTAGTGGGGACAGTGTCTGTAGTGGGGACAGTGTCTGTAGTGGGGACAGTGCCTGTAGTGGGGACAGTGTCCGTAGTGGGGACAGTGTCTGTAGTGGGGACAGTGTCTGTAGTGGGGACAGTGTCGGTAGTGGGGCCAGTGTGTAGTGGGGACAGTGCCTGTAGTGGGGACAGTGTCTGTAGTGGGGACAGTGTCTGTAGTGGGGACAGTGTCTGTAGTGGGGACAGTGTCTGTAGTGGGGACAGTGTCTGTAGTGGGGACAGTGCCTCCGTAGTGGGGACAGTGTCTGTAGTGGGGACAGTGTTTGTAGTGGGGTCAGTGTCTGTAGTGGGTACAGTGTCTGTAGTGGGGACATTGTCTGTAGTGGGGACAGTGCCTGTAGTGGGGACAGTGTCTGTAGTGGGGACAGTGTCTGTAGTGGGGACAGTGCCCGTAGTGGGGACGGTGTCTGTAGTGGGGACGGTGTCTGTAGTGGGGACAGTGTCTGTAGTGGGGACAGTGGGACAGTGCCTGTAGTGGGGACAGTGCCCGTAGTGGGGGGACAGTGCCCGTAGTGGGGACAGTGTCTGTAGTGGGGACAGTGCCTGTAGTGGGGACAGTGGGACAGTGCCCGTAGTGGGGACAGTGCCCGTAGTGGGGACAGTGTCTGTAGTGGGGACAGTGTCTGTAGTGGGGACAGGGTCTGTAGTGGGGACAGTGTCTGTAGTGGGGACAGTGTCTGTAGTGGGGACAGTGTCTGTAGTGGGGACAGTGCCCGTAGTGGGGACAGTGTCTGTAGTGGGGACAGTGTCTGTAGTGGGGACAGTGTCTGTAGTGGGGACAGTGTCCGTAGTGGGGACAGTGTCTGTAGTGGGGACAGTGTCTGTAGTGGGGACAGTGTCTGTAGTGGGGACAGTGTCTGTAGTGGGGACAGTGACTGCAGTGGGGACAGTGTCGGTAGTGGGGACAGTGCCTGTAGTGGGGACAGTGCCCGTAGTGGGGGACAGTGTCTGTAGTGGGGACAGCGTGACAGTGTCTGTAGTGGGGACAGTGCCCGTAGTGGGGACAGTGCCCGTAGTGGGGACAGTGTCGGTAGTGGGGACAGTGTCTGTAGTGGGGACAGTGTCTGTAGTGGGGACAGTGTCTGTAGTGGGGACAGTGTCTGTAGTGGGGACAGTGTCTGTCTGTAGTGGGGACAGTGTCTGTAGTGGGGACAGTGTCTGTAGTGGGGACAGTGTCTGTAGTGGGGACAGTGCCTGTAGTGGGGACAGTGTCTGTAGTGGGGACAGTGTCTGTAGTGGGGACAGTGTCTGTAGTGGGGACAGTGTCTGTAGTGGGGACAGTGTCTGTAGTGGGGACAGTGTCTGTAGTGGGGACAGTGTCTGTAGTGGGGACAGTGTCTGTAGTGGGGACAGTGTCTGTAGTGGGGACAGTGGGGACAGTGTCTGTAGTGGGGACAGTGCCTGTAGTGGGGACAGTGTCTGTAGTGGGGACAGTGTCTGTAGTGGGGACAGTGTCTGTAGTGGGGACAGTGCCTGTAGTGGGGACAGTGTCTGTAGTGGGGACAGTGTCTGTAGTGGGGACAGTGCCTGTAGTGGGGACAGTGCCTGTAGTGGGGACAGTGTCTGTAGTGGGGACAGTGTCTGTAGTGGGGACAGTGTCTGTAGTGGGGACAGTGTCTGTAGTGGGGACAGTGTCTGTAGTGGGGACAGTGTCTGTAGTGGGGACAGTGTCTGTAGTGGGGACAGTGCCTGTAGTGGGGACAGTGCCTGTAGTGGGGACAGTGCCTGTAGTGGGGACAGTGTCTGTAGTGGGGACAGTGTCTGTAGTGGGGACAGTGTCTGTAGTGGGGACAGTGCCTGTAGTGGGGACAGTGTCTGTAGTGGGGACAGTGTCTGTAGTGGGGACAGTGTCTGTAGTGGGGACAGTGCCTGTAGTGGGGACAGTGCCTGTAGTGGGGACAGTGTCTGTAGTGGGGACAGTGTCTGTAGTGGGGACAGTGTCTGTAGTGGGGACAGTGTCTGTAGTGGGGACAGTGTCTGTAGTGGGGACAGTGTCTGTAGTGGGGACAGTGTCTGTAGTGGGGACAGTGTCTGTAGTGGGGACAGTGTCTGTAGTGGGGACAGTGCCTGTAGTGGGGACAGTGTCCGTAGTGGGGACAGTGTCTGTAGTGGGGACAGTGTCCGTAGTGGGGACAGTGCCCGTAGTGGGGACAGTGTCCGTAGTGGGGACAGTGTCTGCAGTGGGGACAGTGTCTGTAGTGGGGACAGTGCCTGTAGTGGGGACAGTGTCTGTAGTGGGGACAGTGTCTGTAGTGGGGACAGTGTCTGTAGTGGGGACAGTGTCTGTAGTGGGGACAGTGCCTGTAGTGGGGACAGTGTCTGTAGTGGGGACAGTGTCTGTAGTGGGGACAGTGTCTGTAGTGGGGACAGTGTCTGTAGTGGGGACAGTGTCTGTAGTGGGGACAGTGCCCGTAGTGGGGACAGTGTGTCTGTAGTGGGGACAGTGTCTGTAGTGGGGACAGTGTCCGTAGTGGGGACAGTGTCCGTAGTGGGGACAGTGTCTGTAGTGGGGACAGTGGGACAGTCTGTAGTGGGGACAGTGCCCGTAGTGGGGACAGTGCCCGTAGTGGGGACAGTGTCTGTAGTGGGGACAGTGCCTGTAGTGGGGACAGTGGGACAGTGCCCGTAGTGGGGACAGTGCCCGTAGTGGGGACAGTGTCTGTAGTGGGGACAGTGTCTGTAGTGGGGACAGTGTCTGTAGTGGGGACAGTGTCTGTAGTGGGGGCAGTGGCTGTAGTGGGGACAGTGTCTGTAGTGGGGACAGTGCCCGTAGTGGGGACAGTGTCTGTAGTGGGGACAGTGCCCGTAGTGGGGGACAGTGTCTGTAGTGGGGACAGTGCCCGTAGTGGGGACAGTGTCTGTAGTGGGGACAGTGCCCGTAGTGGGGGACAGTGTCTGTAGTGGGGACAGTGCCTGTAGTGGGGACAGTGCCTGTAGTGGGGACAGTGTCGGTAGTGGGGACAGTGCCTGTAGTGGGGACAGTGCCGGTAGTGGGGACAGTGCCCGTAGTGGGGACAGTGTCTGTAGTGGGGACAGTGTCTGTAGTGGGGACAGTGTCTGTAGTGGGGACAGTGTCTGTAGTGGGGACAGTGTCTGTAGTGGGGACAGTGTCTGTAGTGGGGACAGTGTCTGTAGTGGGGACAGTGCCTGTAGTGGGGACAGTGGCTGTAGTAGGGGGACAGTGTCTGTAGTGGGGGACAGTGCCTGTAGTGGGGACAGTGTCTGTAGTGGGGACAGTGTCTGTAGTGGGGACAGTGTCTGTAGTGGGGACAGTGTCCGTAGTGGGGACAGTGTCCGTAGTGGGGACAGTGTCTGTAGTGGGGACAGTGTCTGTAGTGGGGACAGTGTCTGTAGTGGGGTACAGTGCCCTGTAGTGGGGACAGTGTCTGTAGTGGGGGACAGTGCCTGTAGAGGGGACAGTGTCTGTAGTGGGGACAGTGCCTGTAGTGGGGACAGTGTCTGTAGTGGGGACAGTGTCTGTAGTGGGGACAGTGTCTGTAGTGGGGACAGTGCCTGTAGTGGGGACAGTGTCTGTACAGTGGTATGGGGGACAGTGTCTGTAGTGGGGACAGTGTCTGTAGTGGGGACAGTGTCTGTAGTGGGGACAGTGTCTGTAGTGGGGACAGTGTCTGTAGTGGGGACAGTGTCTGTAGTGGGGACAGTGTCGGTAGTGGGGACAGTGTCTGTAGTGGGGACAGTGTCTGTAGTGGGGACAGTGAGTGTAGTGGGGACAGTGACTGTAGTGGGGACGGTGTCTGTAGTGGGGATAGTGTCTGTAGTGGGGACAGTGTCTGTAGTGGGGACAGTGTCTGTAGTGGGGACAGTGTCTGTAGTGGGGACAGTGTCTGTAGTGGGGACAGTGCCTGTAGTGGGGACAGTGTCTGTAGTGGGGACAGTGCCTGTAGTGGGGACAGTGCCTGTAGTGGGGACAGTGCCTGTAGTGGGGACAGTGTCTGTAGTGGGGACAGTGTCTGTAGTGGGGACAGTGCCTGTAGTGGGGACAGTGCCTGTAGTGGGGACAGTGTCTGTAGTGGGGACAGTGTCTGTAGTGGGGACAGTGTCTGTAGTGGGGACAGTGTCTGTAGTGGGGACAGTGTCTGTAGTGGGGACAGTGTCTGTAGTGGGGACAGTGTCTGTAGTGGGGACAGTGCCTGTAGTGGGGACAGTGTTCATAGTGGGGACAGTGCCCGCAGTGGGGACAGTGTCTGTAGTGGGGACAGTGTCTGTAGTGGGGACAGTGTCTGTAGTGGGGACAGTGCCTGTAGTGGGGACAGTGTCTGTAGTGGGGACAGTGTCTGTAGTGGGGACAGTGTCTGTAGTGGGGACAGTGCCTGTAGTGGGGACAGTGCCTGTAGTGGGGACAGTGTCTGTAGTGGGGACAGTGTAGTGGGGACAGTGTCTGTAGTGGGGGACAGTGCCTGTAGTGGGGACAGTGCCTGTAGTGGGGGGACAGTGCCTGTAGTGGGGACAGTGTCTGTAGTGGGGACAGTGTCTGTAGTGGGGACAGTGTCTGTAGTGGGGACAGTGTCTGTAGTGGGGACAGTGTCTGTAGTGGGGACAGTGCCTGTAGTGGGGACAGTGTCTGTAGTGGGGACAGTGTCTGTAGTGGGGACAGTGCCTGTAGTGGGGACAGTGTCTGTAGTGGGGACAGTGTCTGTAGTGGGGACAGTGTCTGTAGTGGGGACAGTGTCTGTAGTGGGGACAGTGCCTGTAGTGGGGACAGTGTCTGTAGTGGGGACAGTGTCTGTAGTGGGGACAGTGCCTGTAGTGGGGACAGTGTCTGTAGTGGGGACAGTGCCTGTAGTGGGGACAGTGTCTGTAGTGGGGACAGTGCCTGTAGTGGGGACAGTGTCTGTAGTGGGGACAGTGTCTGTAGTGGGGACAGTGTCTGTAGTGGGGACAGTGTCTGTAGTGGGGACAGTGTCTGTAGTGGGGACAGTGTCTGTAGTGGGGACAGTGTCTGTAGTGGGGACAGTGTCTGTAGTGGGGACAGTGCCTGTAGTGGGGACAGTGTCTGTAGTGGGGACAGTGTCTGTAGTGGGGACAGTGTCTGTAGTGGGGACAGTGTCCGTAGTGGGGACAGTGTCTGTAGTGGGGACAGTGTCTGTAGTGGGGACAGTGTCTGTAGTGGGGACAGTGCCTGTAGTGGGGACAGTGTCTGTAGTGGGGACAGTGTCTGTAGTGGGGACAGTGCCCGTAGTGGGGACAGTGTCTGTAGTGGGGACAGTGTCTGTAGTGGGGACAGTGTCTGTAGTGGGGACAGTGCCTGTAGTGGGGACAGTGCCTGTAGTGGGGACAGTGTCTGTAGTGGGGACAGTGTCTGTAGTGGGGACAGTGCCTGTAGTGGGGACAGTGTCTGTAGTGGGGACAGTGTCTGTAGTGGGGACAGTGTCTGTAGTGGGGACAGTGTCTGTAGTGGGGACAGTGTCTGTAGTGGGGACAGTGTCTGTAGTGGGGACAGTGCCTGTAGTGGGGACAGTGTCTGTAGTGGGGACAGTGTCTGTAGTGGGGACAGTGTCTGTAGTGGGGACAGTGTCTGTAGTGGGGACAGTGTCTGTAGTGGGGACAGTGTCTGTAGTGGGGACAGTGTCTGTAGTGGGGACAGTGTCTGTAGTGGGGACAGTGTCTGTAGTGGGGACAGTGTCCGTAGTGGGGACAGTGTCTGTAGTGGGGACAGTGTCTGTAGTGGGGACAGTGTCTGTAGTGGGGACAGTGTCCGTAGTGGGGACAGTGTCTGTAGTGGGGACAGTGTCTGTAGTGGGGACAGTGTCTGTAGTGGGGACAGTGTCTGTAGTGGGGACAGTGCCCGTGTAGTGGGGACAGTGTCTGTAGTGGGGACAGTGCCCGTAGTGGGGACAGTGCCTGTAGTGGGGACAGTGCCTGTAGTGGGGACAGTGTCTGTAGTGGGGACAGTGTCTGTAGTGGGGACAGTGCCTGTAGTGGGGACAGTGTCTGTGTAGTGGTAGTGGGGACAGTGCCTGTAGTGGGGACAGTGTCTGTAGTGGGGACAGTGCCTGTAGTGGGGACAGTGCCTGTAGTGGGGACAGTGTCTGTAGTGGGGACAGTGCCTGTAGTGGGGACAGTGTCTGTAGTGGGGACAGTGCCCGTAGTGGGGACAGTGTCTGTAGTGGGGACAGTGCCTGTAGTGGGGACAGTGTCTGTAGTGGGGACAGTGTCTGTAGTGGGGACAGTGCCCGTAGTGGGGACAGTGCCTGTAGTGGGGACAGTGTCTGTAGTGGGGACAGTGGGACAGTGCCTGTAGTGGGGACAGTGGGACAGTGCCCTTAGTGGGGATCGAAGCTGGGTCTCCGGTGCTGTAAGCGCAATAAGGCAGCAACTCTACCCCTGCGCCACCGTGCCACCCTGCATATCTCCCCACCAACCCCATCTGAAACGTCATGGTCCCCTCCGCCGCGCCCTAATCCTCTCATAAATGCTGGGCCAACTGCATCACCACCACCCTCCCTGTTACCCAAGTACCTCCTGCAATACACTGCCTCTTGAATACGCGGGCTTGACCAGCCTACAAACCCAGATCTCCCCGACCACCAACTTGTTTAATTACATACCTTCTCTGAAATTGACGCTCTTTTGATGGACCAGAGCCTGGAAGTCTGATACTGGATTGAGACTGCCAACCTATAACCCAAAAACACATCAATCTATTTTAACCAAAATGTATTTTACAATAAATGTAGTTAATCCACTATATAATTATTTGGGAATCCCAACGGTTGTGTACCTGGATACAGGGCTCCAGTTCTCATGCTCCAGCCCACTCACCAGGACCCTAGTTACAATGCTCCCTTTACATTTACACAATCCATTGGAACATTTATTATGATACCAGGTAACACCAACAAAAACGTGACGACAGTATTTTGGGTGTTAACAGGAATTACAGCCACCAGTCTAGATACTGAAGATGGTTGTGAACGATTGCAGCAGGATCTGGATCGATTGGCCAGGTGGGCGGAGGAATGGTTGATGGAATTTAATATAGAGAAGTATGAGGTGTTGCATTTTGGGACGTCGAACAAGGGCAGGACCTACACAGGGAATGGTCGGCCACTGTGGAGTGTTGTAGAGCAAAGGGATCTAGGAGTATAAGGTGCATGGTTCCTTGAAGGTCGAGTCGCAGGTAGATAATGTGGTCAAAAATGCTTTTGGTACATGCTTAAGGGGTTGGACAGGCTAGATGCAGGAAGATTGTTCCCGATGTTTGGGAAGTCCAGGACAAGGGGTCACAGCTTAAGGATAAGGGGGATATCCTTTAAAACCGAGATGAGAAGAACTTTTTTCACACAGAGAGTGGTGAATCTTTGGAACTCTCTGCCACAGAGGGTAGTTGAGGCCAGTTCATTGGCTATATTTAAGAGGGAGTTAGATGTGGCCCTTGTGGCTAAGGGGATCAGGGGGTATGGAGAGAAGGCAGGTACGGGATACTGAGTTGGATGATCAGCCATGATCATATTGAATGGCGGTGCAGGCTCGGAGGGCCGAATGGCCTACTCCTGCACCTAATTTCTATGTTTCTATGTTTACATTGGCCTTCATCAGTCAGAGTATTGAGTATAGAGGTCATGTTACAGTTGTATAAGACGTTGGTCTTAAGTTTTCCTCGGATCCCTTCTAACTTCTGATTCTTCAGTTTTAGACATCTGTATTACAGGGAATGTTTCTCACTGTCCACTCTATCCATGCCCCTCCACTCCAAGCAAAACAAACCCAGTTATCCAACCTCTTTTAGGGAAATTATCTTTAGGTTTCAAATGGAATATCTTTCTGTTAGGAACTAAAAAACAACCATAAGATAGTATTAATCCAAAGAACTGGTTTATAAAGTTGGCAAAATGGAATCAGATGCATGAGAATTTATTGATGTGCAAAAAAGAAATGGCAAGCAAGAGCAAATGTCTGAGAGAAACAAGAATTTATAATACAACATAGGAAATTGCAGAGGAAATAAGTAAAACTGGATTCACAAAATTACTCAAAACCGGCCAGATATATCAGAGAATCAGGTGTTCAGCAAAAATGAGGAAACATAGAAAAATAGGTGCAGGAGTCGGCCATTCGGCCCTTCAAGCCAGCACCACCATTCAATATGATCATGGCAGATCACCCACAATCAGTACCCCATTCCTGCTTTCTCCCCATATCCCTTGATTCCATTAGCCCTAAGAGCTAAATCTAACCCTCTCTTGAAAACATCCAGTGAATTGGCCTTCACTGCCTTCTGTAGCAGAGAATTTCATAGATTCACAACTCTCTGGGTGAATATGTTTTTCCTCATCTCAGATCTAAATGGCCTAAACCTTATTCTTAAACTGTGACCTCTGATTCTAGACTCCCCCAACATGGGGAACATTTTTCCTGCATCTAGCCTGTACAATCCTTTATGAATTTTATATGTTTCTATAAGGAAGTGAAGGAACCAACTTTAATTAAAATATTAAAGAATTTGGTGACCTTGAAAGTTAATAAATCCCAATGACCTGAATATCTACATCCTAGAGTTTTGAAGAAGTCGTTTGATAGATTGTGGATGGTCTGGATGGCCATCTGCCATCTTTTATAAACAATTGTTCCTGTCTAAAGAAGAGTCCTGACGTGAAAGGTCACCTATTGAGGGGGGATCTTATAGAAGATTGAGAGGGGATCTTATAGAAACGTACAACATTCTTAAGGGGTTGGACAGGCTAGATGCAGGAAGATTGTTCCCGATGTTGGGGAAGTCCAGAACAAGGGGTCACAGTTTAAGGATAAGGGGGAAATCTTTTAGGACCGAGATGAGGAAAACATTTTTCACACAGAGAGTGGTGAATCTGTGGAATTCTCTGCCACAGAGGGTAGTTGAGGCCAGTTCATTGGCTATATTTAAGAGGGAGTTAGATGTGGCCCTTGTGGCTAAAGGGATCAGGGGGTATGGAGAGAAGGCAGGTACGGGATACTGAGTTGGATGATCAGCCATGATCATATTGAATGGCGGTGCAGGCTCGAAGGGCCACATGGCCTCTACTCCTGCACTAATTGTCTATGTTTCTATCCATTCCCTCCACAAATGTCGCCTTCATAAGTTCACGACATAGGAACAGAATTCAGCCCATCGTGTCTACAATCATGGTCGATCTATCTTTTCTTCTCAACCCCATTCTCCTGCCTTCTCCCCATAACTGTTGACACCTGTCAATCTCCACTCTTGGCCAATGACAGCCTCCACAGCCGTCTGTGGCAATGAATTCACTGAGATCCACCACCCACAGAAACTCTTCCTCATCTCCTTTCTGAAGGTGCATCCTTTAATTCTGAGGCTGTGCCCTCTGGTCCTAGACTCTCCCACTAGTGGAAACATCCTCTCCACATCCACTCTATCCAGGCCTTTCACTATTTGGTAGGTTTCAATGAGGTCTTCCCTCATTCTTCTAAATTCTAGTCAGTACAAGCCCATAGCTGTCAAACGCTCATCATACATTAAGCCACTCATCGCCAAACCTGATCTGCACCCTCTCCAATGCCAGCACATCCCTCATCAGATTATGGGGCCCTAAACTATTCACAATACTCCAAATGCAGCCTGACCATCGCATTATAAAGCCTCAGCATGATATCCTGGTGTTATATTCCAGTCCTCTCAAAATGAATTGCCTAAACACCTGACCCGCTGAGTTACTCCAGCACTTTGTCTTTTGCTCAAGATTCCAGCATCTGTATTTCCTTGTGTCTTCATATTGTACATGTGGAGTAAATGTGATTCCATTATTTAAGGAAGGAGAGAGATGGAGAAGTTGTTCGACTGATATCAGTAGCAGGGACAGAGCTGGAATCTAGAATAGAAGATGGAATCACAAAACAAC
Source organism: Leucoraja erinaceus (assembly GCF_028641065.1). NCBI lineage: Eukaryota > Metazoa > Chordata > Chondrichthyes > Rajiformes > Rajidae > Leucoraja > Leucoraja erinaceus. The sequence goes on along the minus strand of NW_026576784.1, from coordinate 196,079 downwards.
CCAAAAAGAATAACGGGATTGTACAGAGTCAATATAGATTTGGAGCCATCGAGCTATTAAACCTAGAAACAGGCTCTTGGGCCCACATTGCCCATGTCGACAAAGTTGGGATTGTGAGCTAGTCCCATTTGTCTGCATCTATGAGGGATAAATCATGTCTGATAAATCTGACTAGACAAGGGAGAACGAATGGGACTGGACTGGGACCGTTTCTCCAGGAGAAGACAAGGCCTACTCCTGTTCCTATTTCCTACATGCCTGTGTTTTTTATGCATGTCAGAGTTTCAGAGCCAGCTGTACCCATTCCAGGGCTGTTACAAACTGATGGCACTGACAACTCCAAGCTTGCGTCACCATACCTATGGTTATTTACATAAATATTCAATAAAACAACCAAAATCTCAGTGCAAATACTTCCTGAAACTGGTTACGTCCATTTTGCTCCTGTAATCAGACAGTAATGACAAGATTTGCAGTCTGAAAGATTGATGGTACTCACAGCTGTCACAGTTCCTTCTGCTAACGTGACAATATTAAAATCCTCATCAGACCGCGCTCTCTTTGCATCTGGTTCTTCTGGAGCACTGAAGGAGAATCAAACACATCTGTTAGCCTGATTGCACATCTGGAATCCAATATTGTAATTCCACATTGGAATTCATCTGGTTTATCGTGAGCCTGTTTGCAGTAAATGCAGTAAAGTCTGCTAGCCTTCCCTTAACCCACACTCTCCAAAGGACCTGTCCCACTAACGTGACTTTTCAGAAACTGTCTTCGACCTTCAAGCTCGAGGGCACGCGCCTGAAAAACCTCGAGCTGGATCGACCATCAGCACACACACACACACACACACACGTACACACACGCACGCACACACACACACATCGCAAAGGCGGGGAGCAGGGAAAGCGGGGGAGCACTGTCTGAAATTCACACCCATGATGAACAGGAAGGTGAAAGATGGCTGGCACAGTCTACGGTCCTTTAGAGAGCGCGGGGGGGGGGGGGGGGGGGGGGGGGGGGGGGGGGGGGAGGGGCACACACACACCGACAGACACACACAGACACGTCACACAGACCCACACAACGGAGAAGGGAGATAGACACAGACACACACAATGGGGACACTTTTAAGAAGTCAGACAAATTTTAATAAAGTTTAGCGGGCATTTAACATTAACTCTGAATGAAATATCCTTTGAATAATCTTTTCTTTGCCCATATTATCCAAACCGGTTAATAATCTTGTATACTTATGTAAATCCGTTTTTCTCCAAGGAGATAACTCATGCATCACAAAACAAGCAAAGGATAAGATGAAATGTGTATCCATTACTCTTAGTTCATAATCAGTTGATAAATCTACTGAAAGTCTGCCGTCATAATGTATCTACAGTGGACCGGAGTCTGCGTTATACATTCAAATAGTAAAAACACATTGTGAAATTGTTTGCCTGAAATGCAGACCATCATACTTGTCTTTGAAGATCTGTTGTGCAATCTTGTGCTCTTTCTTCTTGCCTGAATCTTGCAGAGTGAAAAGCTTCTTTAACTGCTCCAATGCTGCCAGGCTGGAATCAACGATCTCCCGGGGTTGGTCTAACATACTTTTCAAGTGAGGGTTTGGGGAAGGAAGAGGTTCATCTGGATGAAATGCTTTCCACTGAAGACACTGGAAAAAAGCATAACAATAACTTTAAAATCCTCCAGTCTAGAATCATTGAATCTATACGAACTATACTTGCCGACCCTTTGTGCCCTACATATTGTTAAATGTTGTAGACTGTGAGGAAGGTTGTTAAAGTATACAGCGGGAAATAGATCAACAGAAAACGTGCAGAGAAATGGCAGATGAAGTTTAATCTGAGCACGAGTAAGATATTACACGTTGGAAGGTCGATTGTAACGGTAAAGTATATAGTTAATGGCAAGACTCCAAACAGTGTTGATGTACAGAGGAGTCTTGGGGTCCATGTCCATAGCAACCTAAAGGTGGCAGCACAAGTAGATAAGGTAAAGAATGTTTATGGTATGTTGGCCTTGATCGGTCAAGGCATTGAGTATAAAAGTCAGGAAGTCATGTTGCATCTTTATAGGACTTGGGTTAGGCTGCATTTGGAGTATTGCATGCACTTCTGGTCACCCGAATACAGAAAGGACACAATACAATACTGTTTATTGTCATTTGAACCTCAAATGAAGTTCAAACAAAATTTGTTTTCTGCAGTAATACAAGAAAAGAACCAAGACACACACCAACATAATGTACACTAACATCCATCACATTGAATCTCCTCCTCACTGTGATAGAAGGCAAAGTCTTGTCTCTCTGGAATGTTGTTTAGATTTAGGATCTTATACCATGGAGCACAAGAGGCTGAGAGGTGGGTTTACAGGTGTGTAAAATGCAGAGAGCAATAGAGGGGGGATACATTGTCTTTACCCAGGGTAGGTGAAACAAACATGAAAACTTTAAGGTGAGAGTGGTGGATATTATATGAACCCGAGGGACAACATTTTCAGAGGACAATACTCTCGTGAATAGCCTAGCAAGCTACTTGGTTCAAAGGCGATAGTAATAAACAGTGAATGTAGATCCCTAACAAATAATTCCAATAATAATGACAGCTTGCGAGTGTGTGTTCATCAAGTGACACATTTTCTGGTTTGAATCGAACTTTACCTGAAACAGCCTCTGAAAGTGAGGATTCGGAAGTTTGTTGACTTTGAAGAGATCCTCCAGCTCTTCCTCGTCATCCATCACTAAGCTCATCGAGTCGATCAGAGCATCCACAGCTTCTAACTGCTCCTCTGTTGGGCAAAATAATCCACAGGGCCAGATGAGGAGACGAGGGTAAGCATGAAGCAGAAGAGAGAGCTCTGGCAGATGAGGTGATGCAGAATCCAATGGTATTCTACACACACACAAACGGAGAGAGGGTAACTAGAGAGAGAATAGCAATGTGTGAAGCAGCAGGAGATAGGCAAGGTCCTCCATTCATCTTTCTGCCTTATTTACTAAGGAGAAAGACATGATGACTGAGAAACTTGGGACACTTGATGGAAATGTTTTGAGGACAGTTGGTATTACTGTAGAGGAGATGCTACGTATCGTAAGATGTATGAAAATACATCTTCTGGGATTGATCAGATATGTCCGAGGGAACTGCGGGAAGCGAGAGAAGAAATTGCAGGAGCCCTGGCTGAGGTACATGAATCATCATTCGATACAGGAGAGGTGCAGGATGATTGGAGGATGGCTAATGTTGTGTCTCTATTTTGGGACTGCAAGGAAATCCTTGGGAACTATCGACCAGGGGCAGTAACTATAGACCAGGGGCAGTAACTATAGACCAGGGGCAGTAACTATAGACCGGGGGCAGTAACTATAGACCGGGGGCAGTAACTATAGACCGGGGGCAGTAGTAACTATAGACCGGGGGCAGTAACTATCGACCGGGGGCAGTAACTATCGACCGGGGGCAGTAACTATAGACCAGGGGCAGTAACTATAGACCAGGGGCAGTAACTATAGACCAGGGGCAGTAACTATAGACCAGGGGCAGTAACTATAGACCAGGGGCAGTAACTATAGACCAGGGGCAGTAACTATAGACCAGGGGCAGTAACTATAGACCAGGGGCAGTAACTATAGACCGGGGGCAGTAACTATAGACCGGGGGCAGTAACTATAGACCGGGGGCAGTAACTATAGACCAGGGGCAGTAACTATAGATTGGGGCAGTAACTATAGACCAGGGGCAGTAACTATAGACCAGGGGCAGTAACTATAGACCAGGGGCAGTAACTATAGACCAGGGGCAGTAACTATGGACCAGGGGCAGTAACTATACACTAGGGGCAGTAACTATAGACCAGGGGCAGTAACTATAGACCAGGGGCAGTAACTATAGACCAGGGGCAGTAACTATAGACCAGGGGCAGTAACTATAGACCAGGGGCAGTAACTATAGACCAGGGGCAGTAACTATAGACCAGGGGCAGTAACTATAGACCAGGGGCAGTAACTATAGACCAGGGGCAGTAACTATAGACCAGGGGCAGTAACTATTGACCAGGGGCAGTAACTATGGACCAGGGGCAGTAACTATAGACCAGGGGCAGTAACTATAGACCAGGGGCAGTAACTATAGACCAGGGGCAGTAACTATAGACCAGGGGCAGTAACTATAGACCAGGGGCAGTAACTATAGACCAGGGGCAGTAACTATAGACCAGGGGCAGTAACTATAGACCAGGGGCAGTAACTATAGACCAGGGGCAGTAACTATAGACTAGGGGCAGTAACTATAGACCAGGGGCAGTAAACTATAGACCAGGGGCAGTAACTATAGACCAGGGGCAGTAACTATTGACCAGGGGCAGTAACTATACACCAGGGGCAGTAACTATAGACCAGGGGCAGTAACTATAGACCAGGGGCAGTAACTATAGACCAGGGGGCAGTAACTATAGACCAGGGGCCAGGGGCAGTAACTATAGACCGGGGGGCAGTAACTATAGACCGGGGGCAGTAACTAGAGACCGGGGGCAGTAACTATAGACTAGGGGCAGTAACTATAGACTAGGGGCAGTAACTATAGACCAGGGGCAGTAACTATAGACCAGGGGCAGTAACTATAGACCAGGGGCAGTAACTATAGACAAGTGGCAGTAACTATAGACCAGGGGCAGTAACTATAGACCAGGGGCAGTAACTATAGACCAGGGGCAGTAACTATTGACCAGGGGCAGTAACTATTTGACCAGGGGCAGTAACTATAGACCAGGGGCAGTAACTATAGACCAGGGGCAGTAACTATAGACCAGGGGCAGTAACTATAGACCAGGGGCAGTAACTATTGACCAGGGGCAGTAACTATAGACCAGGGGCAGTAACTATAGACCAGGGGCAGTAACTATAGATTGGGGGCAGTAACTATAGACCAGGGGCAGTAAACTATAGACCAGGGGCAGTAACTATAGACCAGGGGCAGTAACTATCGACCAGGGCAGTAACTATAGACCAGGGGCAGTAACTATATACCAGGGGCAGTAACTATAGACCAGGGGCAGTAACTATAGACCAGGGGCAGTAACTATAGACCAGGGGCAGTAACTAGATAGACCAGGGGCAGTAACTATCGACCAGAACCAGTAACTATAGACCAGGGGCAGTAACTAGAGACCGGGGCAGTAACTATAGACCAGGGGCAGTAACTATAGACCAGGGGCAGTAACTATGGACCAGGGGCAGTAACTATAGACCAGGGGCAGTAACTATAGACCAGGGGCAGTAACTATAGACCAGGGGCAGTAACTATAGATCAGGGGCAGTAACTATAGACCGGGGGCAGTAAACTATAGACCGGGGGCAGTAACTATAGACCGGGGGCAGTAACTAGAGACCGGGGGCAGTAACTATAGACTGGGGGCAGTAACTATAGACTGGGGGCAGTAACTATAAACCAGGGGCAGTAACTATAGACCAGGGGCAGTAACTATAGACCAGGGGCAGTAACTATAGACCAGGGGCAGTAACTATAGACCAGGGGCAGTAACTATAGACCAGGGGCAGTAACTATAGACCAGGGGCAGTAACTATAGACCAGGGGCAGTAACTATAGACCAGGGGCAGTAACTATAGACCAGGGGCAGTAACTATAGACCAGGGGCAGTAACTATAGACCAGGGGCAGTAACTATAGACCAGGGGCAGTAACTATAGACCAGGGGCAGTAACTATAGACCAGGGGCAGTAACTATAGACCAGGGGCAGTAACTATAGACCAGGGGCAGTAACTATCTACTAGTGGTGGGTAACTATCGACTAGTGAGCCTAACACTAACAGCTGTGGCAGGTAAGACACTGGAGAAGCTTCTGAGGGATAAGGAATACTTTTATGCATTTGGAAAGACAGACCAGCCATGATTGTATGGCGTAATTCTGCTCCTTTAACTTATGATCTCCTAAACAGATGGCTTTCCAGTGAGAGCAGTCCAGATCTGTCTAGCCCATCCCTGTAGCTAATACCCACTGATCCAGGTGGCATTCAGGTAAACCTCGTCCACACCCTCTC